>NW_027512722.1:1433500-1735000 GCF_048772815.1 Callospermophilus lateralis | reverse complement strand
TGATTTCCCTTAGAGCCTGAGTTCTGGAACGTACCTCATAGAAGTATTGAAATGAATTGTGTTGGTTTTTAGGAGGCCACGCATGAATGTCACCCTTTGAAACTGAGATCTAGGCCCAAGGTGGCTTTCCACAGAGCAATGGGAATCTCAGCCAGGAAATCACATGATTTTATTCTGAAAGACTTTGCAGCCATTGTTGGCCCTCGGAAGCAAGAAGGAGTGGCCATACTCATATCGATTAAAATCAACTTAAACCTAAGTTAATCAAAAGTGATAAAGAAGGACACTATATACTGTTAAAAGGCACCATTAACCAACAAGACATAACAATTATCAATTTGTATGCATCAAACAATGGTGGTGCCAAGTCATAAAACAAACTCTCCTCAACTTCAAGAGTCATATAGGCTATAACACAATAATTACGGGTGACTTCACCACACAACTCTCGCAATTGGACAGATCCTCTAGAGAAAATCTGAATTAAGAAACTAGAGAACTTAATAGAACAATCAATAACCTAGACTTAACCAACATATATAGAATATATCAAACATCATAAAGTGGATACATGTTCTTCTCAGCAGCACATTGGTCCTACTCAAATATAGACCATATATTATGCCATATGGAAACTCTTAGTAAATATAAAAGTATGGAGATAATACCATGCACCATATCTGATCATAATGGAATGAAACTTGAAATTAATGATTGAAGAAGGAAGGAAAATTCTACATCACATGGAAAATGAACAATATGTTACTGAATGATCAATGGGTTACAGAAGACATAAAGGAGGAGATAAAAAATTTCTTAGAGACAAATGACAATACAGACAAAACATACCGGATTCTATGGAAAACAATGAAAGCAGTTTTAAGAGGGAAATTCATTTCTTGGATTTCTTTCCTCAAAAAAAAAAAAAAGAAAAAAACAACAAATAAATGATCTCACACTACATCTCAAAAACCTAGAAAGAAAAAGCAAAACAACAAATGTAGTAGAAGACAAGAAATAATTAAAATTAGAGGAGAAATCAACAAAATTGAAACAAAAAATTGAAAAAAAAAGTTGGTTCTTTGAAAATAAATTAAATCGACAGGGCCTTAGCCATGCTAATGAAGAGAAGTAGAGAGAGAACTCAAATTACTAACATATGGGATAAAAAAGGCAACATCACAACAGACACTACAGAAATTCAGATGATAATTAGAAAGTATTTTGAAACCCCATATTCCAATAAAACAGAAGATAATGAAGATATTGATAAATTTCTTATGTCATATAATCTGCCAAGTTTGAGTCCGGAAGACTCACACAATTTAAATAGACCAATAACAAAGGAAGAAATAGAAGAAACCTTCAAAAGACTACCAACCAAAAAAAGCCCTGGACCAGATGGTTATACATCAGAGTGCTACAAAACGTTCAAAGATGAATTAATACCAATACTTTTCAAGCTATTTCAAAAAACAGAAAAAGAAGGAGTTCTTCCAAATTCATTCTATGAGGCCAACATCACCCTGATCCCAACACCAGACAAAGACACTTCAAAGAAAGAAAACTACAGACCAATATCTCTAATAAACTTGGATGCAAAAATTCTCAATAAAATCCTGGCAAATAAAAAACAAAAGCATATAAAAAAAATTGTGCTTCATGATCAAGAGGGATTCATCCCAGGGATGCAAGGCTGGTTCAATATACGGAAATCAATAAATGTAATCCATCACATCAATAGACTTAAAGAGAAGAACCATATGATCATCTCGATAGATGCAAAAAAAGCATTCTACAAAGCACAGCATCCCTTTTTCTTTAAAACTCTATAAAACACTAGGAATAACAGGAACTTACCTCAACATGGTAATAGCTATATATGCTAAACCTCAGGCTAGCTTCATCCTAAATGGAGAAAAACTGAAGGCATTCCCTCTAAAATTTGCAACAAGACAGGGATGCCCTCTATCACCACTTCTATTTAATTTAGTTCTTGAAATACTATCCAGAGCAATGATACAGACAAAGGAAATTAAAGGCATAAAAATAGGAAAAGAAGAACTTAAATTATCGCTATTTGTGGATGACATGATAATATATTTAACAGACCCAAAAGGGTCTACAAAGAAACTGCTAGAGTTAATAAATGAATTCAGCAAATTGGCAGGATATAAAATCAACACGCATAAATCAAAGGCATTCTTGTATATCAGCAACAAAACTTCTGAAATGGAAATGAGGAAAACCACTCTATTTACAGTATACTCAAAGAAAATAAACAACTTGGGAATCAACCTAACCAAAGAGGTGAAAGATTTATACAATGAAAACTACAGAACCCTAAAGAGAGAGATAGAAGAAGATGTTAGAGGATGGAAAAATATGCCCTGTACATGGATAGGCAGAAATAACATCATCAAAATGGCGATATTACCCAAAGTTCTCTACAGGTTTAATGCAATGCCAATCAAAAACCCAATGGCATTTCTTGTAGAAATAGATAAAGTAATCATGAATTTCATATGGAACAACAAAAGACCCAGAATAGCGAAAGCAATTCTAAGCAGGAAGTGTGAATCCAGAGTTCAAACTGTACTACAAAGCAATAGTAACAAAAACAGTGTGGTACTGGTATCAAAACAGGCAGATGGACCAATGGTACAGAATAGAGGACACAGAGACATATTCACAAAATTACAACTTTCTTATATTTGAAAAGGGACCTAAAAGCATGCAATGTAAGAAGGATAGCATCTTCAACAAATGGTGCAGGGACAATTGGAAATTCATATGCAACAAAATGAAACGGAATCCCTTTCTCTCACAATGCATAAAAGTTAACTCAAAATGGATCAAGGAGCCAGATATAAAATCAGAGACACTGCGTCTGATAGAAGAAAAAGTTGGCTACGATGTACATACTGTGGGGTTGGGCTCCAAATTCCTTAATAGGACACCCATAGCCCAAGAGTTCATAAAAAGAATAAACAAATGGGACTTACTTAATCTAAAAAAGTTTTTTCTCAGCAAGAGAAACAATAAGAGAGTTAAATAGAGAGCCTACATCCTGGGAACAAATTTTTACCCCTTACACTTCAGATAGAGCCCTAATATCTAGAATATACAAAGAACTCAAAACAATTAAACAATGAGATAACAAATAACCCAATCAACAATGGGCCAAGGATCTTAACAGACACTTCACAGAGGAGGATATACAATCAATCAACAAGTACATGAAAAAATGCTCACCATCTGTAGCAGTCAGAGAAATGCAATCAAAACCACCCTAAGATACCATCTCACTCCAGTAAGATTGGCAGCCATTATGAAGTCGAACAACAATAAGTGTTGGTGAGGATGTGGGGTAAAGGGTACACTTGTACACTGCTTGTGGGCCTGCAAATTGGAGAGTCCAATATGGAAAGCAGTATGGAGATTCCTGGGAAAGCTGGGAATGGAACCACCATTTGAGATATCGCCCTTCTCAGACTCTTCCCTGAGGATCTTAATAGAGAGCAGTATAAGGATACTGCCACATCGATGATCATAGCGGCACAATTCACAATAACTAGACTGTGGAACCAAACTAGATGCCCTTCAATAGACGAATGGATAATAAAAATGTGGCATCTATATACAATGGAGTATTACACAGCACTGAAAATTACAAAATCATAGAATTTGCAGGGAAATGAATGGCATTAGAATAGATTATGCTAAGCGAAGCTATCCAATCCTTAAAAAACAAATGCCAAATGTTTCCTTTTATATAGAGAGAGCAAATAAGAAGAGAACAGGGAGGAAGAACATGAGAAAAATATTAAAACTAAACAGAGATGAGTGGGGGGAGAGAAAGGGAGAGAGAAGGAAAATTATATGGAAATGGTAGGAGACTACTCAATGTTACACAAAATTACATATAAGAGGTTGTGAGGCTAAAGAGGGGAAAACAAGGGAGAGAATTAAACAACAGCAGATGAGGTAGAGAGGGAAGATGGGAGGGGAGGGGGAATAGTAGGGGATAGGAAAGGTAGCAGAATTCAACAATAACTAGTATGCTATTATGTAAAAACGTGAGTGTGTAACTGATGTGATTCTGCGATTTGTATTTGGGGTAAAAATGGGAGTTCATAACCCAATTAAGTCAAATGTATGAAAGATGATATATCATGAGCTTTATAATGTTTTGAACAACCAAAAAAAAAGAATTGAATTTCCAATATTTGAGTCATATAACAACTTTATTTTTTAATAAAATTGTCTTTTATTTGTTATCTTACTTGCTGGTATCTGCCTTTCAGTTTTAAAAAACTATGTGCTTTAGCCATTCATCCATGTAGTATGTAACAGAAAATTTTGAGTGTCTCCATATAACCAGATTGGCAAGGCATCAAGGTTTCCTTCACAAACAAGGTGAAGGCTTTGCCATTAGAAATTTAATATTCTGCAAAACAATTTTTTTAACTTTCCAATTAAATTTCCAAAAAAATTTAGAAAAAAAAAGAATCTAAACCCCACAGTAAGAAAGCCTCAAAGTGGAGAAGTGGAGCATTTACGGCAGGCCTATTTGATCACTGCTGGTTCACAGGAAGCGTGTTCAATCAACCCTGATGTTAGGCAAATGAGGGGCAAGGGAGCTTATTTTGGGCACTGGTTTGGATGTGCACCTCATGGAAAACTCCATCCAGAGGTTATGATGTGTGTTTATATGGAAAAAGATGAGGGCCATGTGGGAGTGTTTTGGTTTTAATTGTGGTCATTTGTGTGGTAGTTGGAAGAGATGACTGGGTCCACCTGGGCTTGAACTCTGGTGTGATTCCCCTTAGAGAATGAGATTTGGAACTGACTTCAGAGAAGTATTGCCATGAATGTTGTTGGGATTTCAGGAGGCCACGTATGAGAGTCGCCCTGGGAAACTGAGATCTTGGCCCAGAGAGGCTTTCCAGAGAGCACTGGGAATCTCAGCTAGGATATCACAGGTTTTATTCTGAAAGACCTGGCAGCCATCGTTGAGAGTCAAAACACACATGGACCTCACATTGGAGACCTCAATGGGCCTGGCTTCATGTGACAATTTGGCCACTCTTTGGGAAGCCTTGCCTGTGAGAGATCTCCAGATCCTTCATTAAAATGAGCTTCCTCAACATTTAATGGATCCTGAATGAATTGAAACCCACAGTACCAACAACTTCATATGTGAAAAATAGTTAGATAAATACCATGAATTTTTAGAAATTCTCATGACCAGGTGGCACTGGAGAACCTTTGGAATTCCTGTTGCTGATCATGAGTATACCAGACAGTGCCTTGATTGACTAGGTATCATGAAAATGGTGTAGAACAGAGATGCCAGTAAGTTGGAGCCTGATATGTAGTGGGCCTAGAGCAGTGGTGTGCAGGTGTGTGATAAAATATCTGTGTTGGGGCCTGTGGATCTGCCATTGACTTTCAAATGCCTTGACACAGACACGGTGCAGCCAGCAGACCCTTCTATATAAAGGCATCTTGTTATATGGAGATTTTTCACGGCAATGTTTAGAATCAGGTTGCTATGGTCAAGGGGCAAGCTATGTGGGATAGAAGCCTAGTTGGTGCATTCTCATGCAGACACTGACCCACCACACGTGACAGAACTCTCTCCAGCACTGTGTCCCACTTGAACTCCTTGTATTTCGTGAAGCAAATACCAAACTCCCAGTGCAGCAGCAAGAAACACAATGAAAACTCGAGGATGACCAAATGGCTTCACAGTCCACATGGGGTGACACTTAGCCCCCGTGGCCACAATTTAGCTACAAAGAGAGAATTTAGCACTGCTGCCTCATGTTCATTGGAAAATAAGAAACCATGTCCTCCTGGTCACATAGATGCAGACCTAGCTTTGATGGTCTCACTACATCGGAAGTTAAAGCTCCTGAAAACAACATATATTTCAAGTGCCCAAGCTCAGAGGCAATTTCTCAAGAAGTGTTTAGGCCAGCAGATCTCCATGTTTGTGGAGTGTTTACCATGTCACTTACTTTTGGAAACTGCTCTATCAACTCCAAGGTTGTGAACTCCTGAGCATTTTCCATTCTAAATATATATTCACAGATTTTCTAACTCTTCTCCTCTAATTCTGACTTACTTGGGGCAAAGGGAATGTCAAGTCATTGTTCTGGATGAGAGAGGGAAGATTGTTTTGTAGCACATATTTGCATACACATTGGATTCATTTTCCAATTTTCTGTTTGAAATACTGAATCCCTGACACTAACCCATACCCTACTAAACTCTGACTACTAATCCTAATATAATGGAGAAAAATAACCCAAACAGAATAGAAATACAAGCATTTCAGAAGAAGCATGGTGTATAGTTGGAATTACCTTTTGCATGATATAAGGTAGGAGTTATAAATCTAGTCAATTATTTGTTGAAATAGTTTTCCATGTGTTTTTAAAGTTAAGAAAAATGTGAATTCCTGTCTCCCTTTCTCTGTAGCCTATTAAGCAAATGTATTTTTATATGCACAAATAGAATCCTACCTGGTTTCACATATACATTCTTGTGAGGTGGCTGACTTGGCAGATACAAATTGTGAGAAGAGATCACTCCTCCTAAACGCTGTTTTAACTGAAAATTCAACCCATGGGTGAGCTTCCTAGATGAACAACACTATACACATATTCATGTTCAGTAAAATGAATATTTTGGGATATGCGGATGAGTTATTTTTCATGATGAATTTCAATTGGCATATATATTGCTACATTATAATGTGTGTGTTTGTGTGTCTATATATACATTATATATATATATATATATATATATATATATATATATATATATATATATATATATATATATATTCTCCGGATTTACCAAAATATGAAATATATGTGTCTTCTTATACACCGCCTGAATTCATTCATATTCATATATGTGGATTTATAATCAACTTTTAAAAAGTTTATTCTCAGAAATATACATCCACTGAAATAAATATTTGTTTCCTAGTACTGAAAACTAACTTCAGGGAAGGGTGCTTACAAATCCTAATATTTCTACAGTAACTGACCAAGTTTAACATCAATGCAAGTAGATTCCTATTGGATATGGTGTGTTTATTAAAGTTCATTTTAATCAAACCTGGTACGTTATTATTTCTTCAGTTTATAGACATCATAAATTATATCCTTTCATTCACAAGTTCACAAATTTATGAACATTTGGTTCACTTTCAATCACTTCCTCCTTCAGAACACTTATATTTCTCCATGTTTCTTGACTGGTCTTTTCACTAGACTTCTTTCTAAAGACATTATTTTCGATTCCATAATCATTTTTGAAGCAAAATTCACACACTATTTATGATAAACGGTAACCCTAATATAACCATTAGATATATAAGTGGTTGGAATGAATGTATGTATATCAATAAATGATTTCCTCTATTTTTTCAGATATCAATACAATCCATTATTTAAATTTGGAACCAGTCATATAATTTATTCACAGTATGGTCTATTAATGCATCATCTCTATATTCATCAACACAGGGTAAGCCGATTAGTATCCCCAGTACTAATTTATATCTTTTCAAAATATTTCCCCCAGAAATGGTGGAAGAAATACTCATGTCACCTGATCTTCATATACATATTAACACAGTAATATTCTGGACACAAAATGCGAAGGTCACCCTTATGATTGTACCAAAGCCTCAATGGAATATGAACATGGATTACTAAATATATCCATGTCCAGGTTGCCTAATGCTCTCAAATGTCAATCTTATTGGTGACTACAAATTGGTTTCTTCTTAAGATTATGTATTCAACCTCAACCCTGTTGAAAATGTCTAATCCTATCACGTTATACTTTGCCTGATTTCCTAATGTCTCTATTGATGTCTGCTTTCCTACATATTTTCCCCAGTTCATCATTGTGCCTGACTCTTCACATATGGTGTCATTTATATTCACTCTCTAACCAAAACCCTATTGCTAAAGAACATTTGGTCCAAATCCTAGACTCACTCTTCCTTCTAAACCTACTGACTATCTTCCTAATCCTACACACAATCCCTTTTTGACTGGATGATCTCTTCTACATTTAATCATCTGAGGTACAGGGTCTTATGCCATTGTATATCAATTTAACTGAGACCTCGGTGCAAAACATAACTCAAGCTAAGGATCCCAATCAAGGGTCCAAATCCTTCTGGGCTTCAAATATTACCTAGATTTCTGTTTTCATACTTATGTTCTACCTCTATATTCTTATAAATATCGCTGGTTCCCAATACCATTATTCATCCAGCAGAATGATTTCCAACCCAAATCGAACATGCTATTAATCCTAACCATACAATGTTCTCTCAATCTCACTTTACAGAAGAGCAGGGACAAAGTTGGTATTACAATACAGGAAGTTAGGAGATCTTCCAACTGCTGAGTACCTCAAAATCCATGCAGAAATGATCCCTGGAGAAGATGCAGGCAGCTATGAAGGACCTGAGAGAACAAAAGTCATATTCCATGGCAAAAAACATGGTCAGGATGAAAAGATGTGTCTGAGTCAGCCTCTCTATTCTTTATGTAGGGAAGATGGACCAAACCAGGCCTGTGTGGAGAGCTGTTCCCAGGTGACTATGGTTTCTATACCATTCTAACATGAGAAAGTATCACAGGAAGTAGGGCAGCCTCCATGTCAGGAGACAATAGGAAGAAACTGTTAGGACAAAGTGGTGGCCAAGACAGTGACCTCATTCATTTTCTGAAGGTAGTGACCTCACCTCACTTCCTTGGTGATGGAGCTCTCTGAATTTTGTGATCCAGGAAGCAAGGCACCCTGAGCCAGTCCCAGTCCCAGTCGCAGTGGGCTCATTTCTTTGGATTTTCCAGGAACAGAGTCAGTCTTTCTTGGTACCTACTGATGTAAGGGTTGCCAAATACCAAGAAAGCTCTGAAGAGGGGTCTTTCCTGAGAGGATAGGAATTGGCTCACCACTGCGTCCTTACAACTTCACAGATTTGACCAAGGAGACCAGATCTGAGACAGAAAGGCCATTTCTGGGGAGCATTGTATGTCCTACCAGTCAGAGGACATTCCAGATAGTCACAGACCTACTTGGAAGAAGCAGGTGCATTAGAGGGTGTTGGTTTGTGTTTGTGGTTTTTTCACATGATCTGAGAATAGGTAAAAAAGGAGGTTTGTTTGGTTTGGAGTGGACTGTTTCTAGTAAGTCATTTGACAAGGAGACTGTTTCTGTGTCTGTGTATCCCATTGTGTTTTTCTTTGTAGATATTAGAAAAGAAAATAGCTCATTGGGTGTGTCCTGTCTAGTAGAAAACTTCCCAGTATGCATCCTTCCCAATTAATGAATGGACTGAGGCTTGCCTCATCCATGGGCAACACCTGCTATCTACCTAAGTTCTCATTTTTTTCCTGAATTCTGGCCACTCTCAAGATTAGTATCATGTATTTTTGTACAAGATACGTACCATCTCCAAGCTCTGTGACATGGCCATGTACTGGATAGTTGAAGAGAATGGCGAGCATCTCAGAAAACTCACATATCAGAGTAACCAGGAAAGTCTCCTAGGAGAAACCCTGCTTGGGGGCTTTTGATTACCTATTGTTCTGTTTCTCTGAATGTCAGAAAGGTCTTTGCCTCAGGCCAAACCTTAGTGAAGCCTGAAGAAAAGAGTTTTCAAATGGAAATGAATGGGAATCACCTGTGGCTTTTTACTTTATTGCTTTGGAAAAAGATTTGTCTGAATCAGCCTCTTGGCCCTGTGTGAGCCTGTGGTTTAGATTTTCAGCACCTGATGGGTCTAGAGAAAGATCCCATGTGGGCATTCAAAACCAAAATGGAAAAAAGATCAGTCATTTTGGATGAAGCCTCTCGCCTTCCTCTGTAATATTTCTGACCTCCATCAAGTGAGAATAGGGATCATTTGTGTCAAATGAGTTCTTCAAAGCCCTGCAGAGGCTGGACAATAGGTGCTTGCGTTTTCTCATGACTCCAATTCACACAAAGAATCTATACCCCACAGTCAGTAGGCCTCAAATTTGAGAAGTGGAGCAGTATTAACAGCAGTCCTATATGATCACTTCTGTTTCACAGGAATGTTGTCCAGGCCACCCTGACTTTAGGCAAATGAGGGGCAAGGGAGATTATTTTTGACACTGTCTTGGGCTGTGCCCCTCATGGAAACCTCCAGCTAGAGTTTATGATTAGTGTCTATATAAAAGAAGAAGAGGGCCCTGTGGGAGTGTTTTGGTTTTAATTGTCATCATTTGTGTGGCAATTGGAAGAGATGCCTGGGTCCACCTGGGCTTGAACTCTGTTGTGATTCCACTTAGAGACTGAGTTGTGGAACTGAACTCAGAGAAGTATTGCCATGAATTGTGTTGGGGTTTTTGGAGGCCATGCATGAGATTCGCCATTGGAAACTGAGATCTAGGCCCAGGGTGACTTTCCACAGAGCACTGGGAATCTCAGCCAGGATATCACAAGATTTTATTTTGAAAGATTGTCAGCCATAGTTGAGAGTCAAAACACACATGGAATTCACATTGTAGACCTCAATGGGCCTGGCTTCATGTGACCTTTTGCCCACTCTTTGGGAAGCCTTGCCTGTGAAAGTTCTCCAGAGCTTTCATTGAAATGAGATTCCTCACCTTTTAATGGTTCCTGTATAAATTAAATCCCACAGTGCCTCCAACTTCATTATTGAAAAATATCTAGATAAATACCATGAATTTTTTGAAATTACTATGACCAGGTTGCACTGGAGAACCTCTGAATGTCCTCTTCCTGATCATGATTGTACCAGACAGTGCCTTGATTGACTGGGTTTCATGAAAAAAGTGTAGAACATAGATGCCAGAAAGTTTGAGCCTGCAGACTAGTGGGCCTAGAGCAGAGGAGTGTAGGTGTGTGAAAAAAACATTTGTGGTGGGGACACGTGGATCTGCCATTGGCTTAGAAAGACTTGTGACTGACATGGTACAGCCAGCAGACCCTTCTATGTAAGGGCATCTTGTTATATGGAGAGGATTCCTGCCAAAGGTCAGAATCAGGTTGCTATTGTCAAGTTGAAAAGCTATGTGGGATTGAAGCCTCACTGGTGCATTTTACTAACCCACCACACGTGAGAGTACATCCTCCAGCACTGTGTCCCACTAGAACTCCTTGTATTTCGTGAAGCCAATACCAAACTCACAGTGCAGCAGTAAAAAACACCACGAAAGTGGATAATGACCAAATGGCTCTACAGACAACACAGTTAGATACTTAGACCCCAGTGGCCAAAGTTTACCTACAAAGAGAGAATTCAGCACTGCTGTCTCATGTTCACTAGAAAACAAAAAACCATGTCATCCAGGTCACATAGATGGAGACCCAGAATTGATGGTCTCACTACAAAGGAAGCTAAAATTCCTGACAACAATATATATTTTAACTGCCCGAACTCAGAGGCAGTTTCTCAAAAAGTCATTGGGCCAGCAGAGCTCCATGTTTGTGGAGTGTTTACCCTCTCCCTTTTTGTAACCCGTTCTACCTCCTACAAGTTTGTGAACTCCTGAGCATTTTTCTTTCCACATATGTATTCACAGATTTTCTAACTTTTCTCCACTAATTGTGTCTTATTTGGGGCGAAGGTAATGTCAAAGCATTGTTCTGGATGAGAGTGGGATGATTTTTGTGTAGCACATATTTGCATACACATTAGATTCATTTTCATATTTTCCATTTGAAATACTGAATCCCTGACACTAACCCATACCCTACTAGACTCTGACTACTAATCCAAATATGATGGAGAAAAAGAAACTTAACAGAATAGAAATACAGGCATTTCATAGGAGGCATGGTGTATACTTGGACTTGCCTTCGGCTTTATCAACGGTATGTGTTATAAATATAGTCAACTTTTCATTGTAATACTTCTCCATGAGTTTTTAAAATTAACACATATGTAAATTTCTGTCTCCCTTTCTCTGTAGCCTATTCATCACATGTATTTTTTAATGCATCTTTAGAATTCTACCTGGTATCACATGTACATTCTTGTGAGCTTGCTTATTTTGGAAGATACAAATTGTGAGAAGAGATCACTCCCTCTAAATACTGATGGAACTGGAAATTCAACCTATGGGTGAATTTCCTAGATGAACAATATTATGCATAAATAAATGTTCAGTAAAATGAATATTTTTGGATATGTGGATGATATCTATTTTATTATGATTTTCAAATGGCATATATATTGCTACATTTTAATGTCTGTGTATGTGAGTATCTATTTATCTATCTATCTATCTATCTATCTATATAGATATAGATATCTACTCTTTAGATTTTCCAAAATATGAAATATATGTGTCTTATTATACACTTTCTAAATTTACTCATGTGTGTGTATGTGGATTTATAATCAAATTTTCACAAAATAATTCTTAGAAATATTCATCCACCTTAAATACATATTTATTTCCTAGTACTGAAAACTAAATTCAGTGAATGGTGCATACAAATCGTAATATTTCCACAGTGACTGACCCAGTTTCACATCAATGCAAGTAGACACCTATGGGACCATGATGTGTATTTTGAAGTTCATTTTTATTCAACACTGATACATTACTATTTCTGCAGTTTATGGACATAATAGGATATATTCTTTCATCCACAATTTCACAAATTTATAGGCATTTAGTTCACTTTCAATCACTTCCTACTTCAGAACACATGTATTCCTCCATGTTTCTTGACTGTTCTTTTAATGAGATTCTTTCCAAACACATTATTTTTGATTTCCATAATCATTTTTGAAGCAAAACTCAGACACTCTTCATGATAAACCATAATGCTAATATTACCATTAGATGTATAACTGGTTAGAATGAATTTATGTATATCAATATAAGATTTCCTATATATTTTCAGATATCAATTCAATCCATTATTTAAAGTTTGAACCAGTTATATTATTTATTCACAGTATGGTCTATTAAGGCATCATCTCTATATTCATAGACCGATGGTATACCTATTTGTATCCCAAATACTAATTTATAAGTCTTTAAAATATTGCTTTAAGAATATTGGAAGAAATACTCTAGCCACCTGATATACATATACATTTCATCACAGTAATATTCCTGACACAAAATGCAACGGACACACTTATGATTGTACCAAAGCCTATATTGAAAGTGAGCATGTATTACTAACAACATCCATGTCCTGATTAACTAATGATCTCAAATATCATTCCTATTGGTGAGTACATATTTGTTTCTTCCTAAGATTAAATATTGAAACTGAACCCTGTTAAAAATGTCTCATCCTATCACTCACTTTGTACTTTGCCTGATTTCCTAATGTCTCTATTGATATCTGATTTCCTACACATTTTCCCCAGTTCATCACTGTGACTGACTCTTGAAATATGCTGACATTTACATTCACTCTCTAACAAAACCCCTATATCTAAAGAACTTTTGGTCCAACTCCTAGACTCACTGAAATGGGTTCTTCAAAGCCCTGCAGAGGGTAGCCCATAGGTGCTTGGGTTTTCTCATGACCCCAATTCACATAAAGAATCTATGCCCCACAGAGAGCAGGCCTCAAATTGGAGAAGTAGAGCAGTATTAATGGCAGGCCTATTTGATCACACCTGATTCACAGGAAGGGTTTCCAGGCCACCCTGAATTTAGGCAAATAAGGGGCAAATGAGCTTATTTTGGACACTGTCTTAGGCTGCGCCCCTCATGGAAACCTCCAGCAAGAAGTTATGATGAGAGTTTATATTGAAGAAGATGAGGGCCATGTGGGAGTGTTTTGGTTTAATTGTGGTCATTTGTGTGGTAGTTGGAAGAGATGACTGGGTCCACATGGGCTTGAACTCTGGAGTGATTCCCCTTAGAGACTGAGTTCTGGAAATGAACTCAGAGAAGTATTGACATGAATTGTGTTGGGATTTTAGGAGGCCACACATGAGAGTTGCCCTTGGAGACTGAGATCTAGGCCCAGGATAGCTTTCCAAAGAGCACTGGGAATCTCAGCCAGGATATCACATGACTTTATTCAGAAAGACGTGGCAGCCATTGTTGAGAGTCAAAACACACATGGAACTCACATTGTAGACCTCAATGGGCCTGGCTTAATGTGACCTTTTGGCCACTCTTTGGGAAGCCTTGCCTCTGAGAGTTCTCCTGAGCTTTAATTGAAATAATCTTCCTCACCATTTCATGGTTCCTGAATAAATTGAAAGCCACAGTGCCTCCAAATTCATCCTTGAAAATTGGCTATATAAATACCATGAATTTTTTAAATTCCCATGAACAGGTGGCACTGGAGAACCTTTGGATATCTGTTGCTGATCACGAGTGTACCAGACATCGCATTGATTGACTGGGTTTCATGAAAATGGTGAGAACAGAGATGCCAGAAAGTTGGAGCCTGCTGACTAGTGGGCCCAGAGCAGTGGTGGGCAGGTGTATGATAAAACATTTGTCGTGGGGACACGTGGTTCTGCCATTGGTTTCCGAATGATTTGTGACTGACATGGTGCAGCCAGCAGAACCTTACAAGTAAAGGGACCTTGTTATATGGAGAGGTTTCAGGGCAATGTTCAGAATCAGGTTGCTATGGACATGGGTGCAAGCTTTTTGGGATAGAAGCCTGGTTGGTGCATTCTCCTGCAGACCCTCATCCACTACACGTGAGAGTACTCCCTCTAGCACTGTGTCCCAGTTTTTCTCCTTGTATTACGTGAAGCCAATACCAAACTCCCAGTGCAGCAGTAAGAAACACCACGAAAAGTGGAGTATGACCAAATGGCTTCACAGATCACATGGTTAGACACTTAGACCCCAGTGTCCTCAGTTTACTAACAAAGGGAAAATTCAGAACTTCTGCCTCATGTTCAATAGCATATAAGGAACCATGTCATCCAGGTCACATAGATGCCGACCCAGGTTTGATGGTCTCAATACAAAGGAAGCTAAAGCTCCTGACAACAACAAATTTTTCAAGGGCCCAAACTCAGAGGCAGTTTCTCAACAACTCATTAGGCCACCAGAGTTCCATGTTTGTGGAGTGTTTACCCTGTACCTTACTTTTGGAAATTCCACTACCACCTCCAAGGTTGTGAACTCCTGAGCATTTTCTTTTCCAGATATATATTCACAGACTTTCAAACTCTTCTCCACTAATTGTGTATTACTTGTGGCGAAGGAAATATCAAGGCATTGTTTTGGAGGACAGTGGGAAGATTTTTGTCTAGCAAATATTTGCATACACATTAGATTCATTTTCCTATTTTCCATTAGAAATACTGAATCCCTGTCACTAACCCATACCCTACTAGACTCTGACTACTAATCTTAATATGATGTAGAAAAGAAACCTAACAGAATAGAAATACAGGCCGTTCATAGGAGGCATGGTGTATACTAGGACTTGCCTTCTGCTTTATCAAGTGAATGTGTTATAAATCTAGTCAACTTTTCATTGTAATACTTCTCCATGAGTTTTTAAAGTTAACACATATGTACATTTCTGTCTCCCTTTCTCTGTACCCTATTCATCTCATGAAATTTATTATGCATATTTAGTATCCTACCTGGTATCACACGTACATTCTTGTGAGCTTGCTGTTTTAGGAAGATACAAATTGTGAGAAGAGATCACTCCCCCTAAATACTGATGGAACTGAAAATTCAACATATGGGTGAATTTCCTAGATGAACAGCATTATACATAAATCCATGCTCAGTAAAAAGAATATTTTTGGATATGAGGATGATATATATTTCATGATGAATTTTGATTGGCATACATATTACTACATTTTAATGTCTGTGTTTGTATCTTTATTTATATATATATATATATATATATATATATATATATATATATATATTTTTTTTTTTTTTTTTTCTCCAGATTATTCAAAAGATGAAATATATGTGTCTTATTTTACACTCACTAATTTAACTCATGTTCCTATATGTGGATTTATAATCAAATTTTCACAAAATTATTCTCAGAAATATTCATCCACATGAAATACATATTTATTTCCCAGTACTGAAAACTAACTTCTGTGAAAGGTGCTTACAAATCCTAATATTTGTACAGTAACTGACCCAGTTTAACATCAATGCAAGTAAAATCCTATGGGACATGATGTGTATTTTGAAGTTCATTTCTATTCAACACTGGTACATTACTATTTCTTCAGTTTATGGACATTATAAGATAATACTTTTCATCCACAAGTTAACAAATCTGTACGCATTTGGTTCACTTGCAATTACTTCCTGCTTCAGAATATATGTATTCCTCCATGTTTCTTGACTGTACTTTTCATGAGATTATTTCCAAACACATTATTTTCGATTTCCATAATCATTTTTGAAGCAAAACTCCCACACTCTTCATGATAAACCATAATGCTAAAATTACCATTAGATGTATAACTGGTTAGAATGAACTTATGTATATCAATATAAGATTTCCTATATATTTTCAGATATCAATTCAATCCATTATTTAAAGTTTGATCAAGTTATATTATTTATTTACAGTATGGTCTATTAAGGCATCATCTTTATAATCATAGGCACAGGGTACACGTACTTGTATCCCCAATACTAATTTATAAGTCTTAAAATGTTGCTTTCAGAAATGTTTGAAGAAATACTGTAGTCACCTGATATACATTTACATTTCATCACAGTAATATTCCTGACAAAAAATGCAACGGACACCCTTATGATTGTACCAAAGCCTAAATTTAATGTGAGCATGTATTACTAACAACATCCATGTCCTGATTAACTAATGATCTCAAATATCATTCCTATTGGTGACTACATATTTGTTTCTTCCTAAGATTATATATTCAAACTCAACCCTGTTAAAAACGTCTTATCCTATTACTCACTTTGTGCTTTCCCTGATTTTTTAATGTCTCTATTGATATCTGCTTTCCTACACATTTTCCCCAGTTCATCACTGTGACTGACTCTTCACATATGCTGACATTTGCATTCACTCTCTAACCAAAACCCTATATCTAAATAACTTTTGGAACTATCCCTTTTTGTCTGGAGGATCTCTTCCTCATTCAGTCATCCAAGGTACAAGGTCCTATGCCATTGTATAACGATTTATTTGAGACAACTTTGCGGAAATAATTCAAAGCTAAGTATCCCAATCAAGGGCCCAGTGTTCATCTGGGTTTCAAATCTTTCCTAGATTTCTGTATTCATACTTATATTACACCTATATATGCTTGTAAATATCGGAGGTCCCCAATACCATTATTCATCTTGCAGAATGATTCCTAACCCAAATTGAACATGTTATTAACCCTAACCATGCACTGTTCCCTCAATTTAACTTTACAAAGACCAGGGACAGAGTTGGTGTTATAATACAGGTAGGTAGGGGATCTTCCACCTGTTGAGAACCTCAAGTTCCATGCAGAAATAAACCCTGAAGAAGATGTAGGCAGCTATGAAGGACCTGAGAGAGCAACAGTAATCTTCCTTGGTAAAATACCTGGTCAGGATGAAGCGATGTGTCTGAATAAGCCTCTCTTTTCTTAAAGTAGAGAAGATGGACCAAACCAGGTCTGTGTGGAGAGCTGTTAACATGTGCCTATGGTTGATATACCATTCTATCTTGTGAATGTGACACAGGAAGTAGGGGAAGCCTCTCTCTCGTGGGACCCTTGGAAGCAAATGTTAGGATAAAGTGGTTACCAAGGTAGTGACCTCATTCAGTTCCTGAAGGAAGTGACCTACCTCACTTCCTTGGTGATGGAACTCTCTGAACTTGGGATCCAGGAAGCCAGGCACTCAGAGCCAGTCCCAGTCCCAGTCCCAGTGGGTTCACTTGTTTGGATTTACCAAGGACAGAGTCAGTCTTTTTGGTACATACTGATGTGTGGATGGTAAATGCCAGGAAAGCTCTGAAGAGGGGCCTTTCCTGAGAAAGCAGGTAGTGACTCACTGATTGATGCTGAAAACTTTACAGAGTTGGTAAAGGAGACCTGATCTGAGACAGGACAGTCCATTTCGAGGGAGCAGAGTAAGGCCCATCAGTCTGAGGACACTCTGGATAGTCACAGACCTACTTGGGGGAAGGAGGTGCCTTTGTGGGTGTGGGTGTGAATTTGTGTTTTTTTATCATGTTCTGAGAATAGGTAGGAAAGGCAGTATGTTTGGTTTGGAGTGGACTGTTTTTAGTAAGTCATTTGACAAGGCGAGTGTTTTTAGGTCTGTGTATCCCACTGTTTTCGTGGTTGTAGACAACACCTACTTCTTTCCTTAGTTCCTGTTTTCTTCCTGAATTCTGGCCACTCTCCAAAATAGGCTCATGTTTTTTTTGTCCAAGATATGGACCTCCGTCGAGTTCTGTGACATGGCCATGTACTGGATAGATGAAGGGAATTGGGAGCATCTCTGAAAACTCGGATATCCGTGTGACCAGTAAAGTCTCAGTAGAGAAACCCTGCTTTGTGCCTTTTGCTTACCTACTGTTCTGTTGACCTGAATGTCAGGAAGGTCTTTTCCTCAGGCCACCAGTTTGTGAAGCCTGAAGAAAAGTGCTTTCAATTGGAAATGAACGAGCATCACCTGTGGCTCTTTGCTTAATTGCTTTGGAAAGGGATGTGTCTGAATCATCCTTTCGGCTCTGAGAGAGGCTGTGGCTTTGATTATCAGCACCTGATGGATCTAAAGAAAGATCCCATGTGTGCATCCAAAACCAAAATGGCAAAAAGATCAGTCATTGTGGATGAAGTCTCTTGCTTCCTCTGTTAGGTTCCTGACCTCCATTAAGTAAGTATAGGGATCCTTTGAGACAAATGAGTTCTTCAAAGCCCTGCAGCAGTGCTTGGGTTCTCACATGACTCCAAATCACATAAATAATCTATACCTCACAGTCAGTAGGCTTCAAAATGAAGAAACAGAGCAGTATTACTGGCAGGCCTATTTGATCAATCCTGGTTTACAGGAAGGGTGTCCAGGAAACCCTGACTTTAGGAAAATGAGGGGCAAGGGAACTTATTTTGGACACTGTCTTGGGCTGCGCCCCTTATGGAAACCTCCAGCCAGAGGTTATGATGAATGTCTACATGGAAGAATATGAGGGCCATGTGGGAGTATTTTGGTTTTAATTGAACATATTGTTAACCCTAACCATACACTGTTCCCTCAATCTAAGTGTTCAGAAAAGCAGGGAAAGATTTGGTCTTACAATACAGGAATGCAGGGGATCTTCCACCTGCTGAAAACTTCAAAGTTCCATGCAAAAATGAACCCTGGAGAAGATGTAGGCAGCTATGAAGGATCTGAGAGAGCAAAAGGCATCTTCCATGGCAAACAGCCTGGTCAGGATGAAGGGTTGTGTCTGAATCAGATTCTCTCTTCTTAATGTAGAGGAGAGGCCTGTGTGGAGAGCTGTTCAGAGGTGACTATTGTTTCTTTACCATTCTAACTTGTGAAAGTGTCACAGGAAGTAGGGACATCCTCCATGTTATGAGACCTTAGGAAGCAAATGTTAGGACAAGTTGGTTGCCAAGGCAGTGACCTCACTCAGTTACTAAAGGAAGTGACCTCACCTCACATCCTTGTTGATGGAACTCTCCAAATTTGGGTTGCAGGAATCTAGGCACCCAGGCCCAGTCCCAGCACCAGTTCCAGTGTTCTCAATTGTTTGGATTTTCCAAGGACAGAGTCAGTCTTTTGTGGTACCTACTTATGTGAGAATGGCCAAATTCCAGAAAAATTCTGAAGAGGGGCCCTTCCGGAGAAAACAGATAGAGGCTCACTGCTGGCTCCTGACAACTTCACAGAGTTGACCAAGGAGTCCAGATCTGAGACAGGACAGACCATTTCTGGGGAACATAGTATGGCCCTCCAGTCAGAGGACACTCTGGATAGTTCCAGACCCACTTGGGGGAAGGAGGTGCCTTTGTGGTTGTGGGTGTGGGTTTGTGGTTTTTTCTTTTGTTCTGAGAATAGTTAGGAAAGGGGGTGTGTTTGGTTTGGAGTGGACTGTTTCTAGTTAGTCCTTTGACAAGGCGAGTGTTTTTAGGTCTGTGTATCCCACTGTTTTCGTGGTTGTAGACATTAGAAAAGATAATGCCTCAATGGGTGTATCCTCTCAAGGAGAAAACTTCCCAGCATTCATCCGGCACAATTTATGAATGGAGTGTGGCTTGCCTTATCAATGGGCAACACCAACTATCTTCCTACGTTCCTGTTTTCTTCCTGAATTCTGGCCACTCTCCAGAATAGGCTCATGATTTTGTGTCAAATATATGTACCATTTCCAAGCTCTGTGACATGGCCATGTACTTGTAGCTGAAGGGAATGGCAAGCATCTCAGAAAACTCAGATATCAGTGTAGCCAGTAAAGTCTCAGTGGAGAAACCCTGCTTTGGGCCTTTTGATTACCTATTGTTATGTTGCCCTGAATATCAGGAAAGTCTTTGTCTCAGGCCACCCCTTTGTGAAGCCTGAAGAAAACAGTTTTCACATGGAAATGAATGGGCATTACCTTTGAGTTTACAATAAAACCTTCACAGATTTGGCTCTCATTAAGTTAAAAATACTTTTAGATTGTATCTCAGTGTAAAAAGTAACATGGAACTGTACATATCTTATTGATAACAAGTCCAATTATAGAACACAAATGATATACATAAATCTCCAACACTCCAACATGTTTTTTTTAAGCCTAGAATTACCATACAACCTTAGAACACCAGCTTGATACAATGGTCTTTGCAAGCTTCTACCTTACAGACTTGTATATCTGGAAGATATGAACACATTAACACCACAATTACATTGATGTTTTTGTATTAAACAAGTTTAGATTTTAAAGAAATAACATGGCACAATTTTATAAAAACAGTACTTGTTTTACCAGCTGTTTAATTTTTTAAGATTACTTGCTCAAAACTTACACATATAACCACGTTACACACACCTTTTTTTATTATTTACTTAAACCCTTTTAATTACTTAATCATATAGACACTCTTATCCAGAAACACGTTTTTCCTCTATTATATCTATATCTAGAACCTTTTAGTTTCTCTTTTCCATCTACTAACCTCTTTCTGTTCACATTTCAATACAATGCTTTTCAATTTCTGAATTTAAGCAGATTATTTTATAGACATCTACATTTTATTAGGGCCTTTTTGAAAACCTAGAAAACTTATTGGCCTAATTTTAAAGACATCTTTATTTTTATCTGTTTACCCAATTTGAATTAAAACATATGAATCACGTGAATCAAAGACATTTGGATACATTTTTAAATTTTTCATGAGCGCTCCTCATCTGTCAATTGTCATATCCCTGCATGATATATGGACATACACACATACAGACATACCAACATACAACACGTAACACAAATGTAACACATAACACAATAGTAAAGGCCTTGTAGCTTTTTTCAGGTGAAATCTCCATTGCAATGCT
Source organism: Callospermophilus lateralis (assembly GCF_048772815.1). NCBI lineage: Eukaryota > Metazoa > Chordata > Mammalia > Rodentia > Sciuridae > Callospermophilus > Callospermophilus lateralis. The sequence continues at coordinate 1,713,479 of NW_027512722.1, read as the reverse complement.
GAAAACTCCAGAGTCGATCAAAAATAGAACTGATCAGAAAACATTAACCCATCAGCAGAATCAAGATCATGAGCTCAAAAAAAAAATTACAGAATCTAAGAAAAGCAAGAGTCCTAAAAATGATGACTGGCCAGTAATTAGTAAATACCATATTATATACTTTTTTGGTTAGGTCTAGTTTGAGTTCAGGTAAAAAGACACATTTACTCTTTTTATCTGTCTCCTGCTGAGTGCTGCAGGCTTCTTTTATTTGCATATCAAAGTAAGTCCTGGCTGAGGTCTGGAAAACTGGAAAGACTGGAATTCTGAGAAGAAACCTCACGCCTAAGGCATTTATCTATAAGTCATAATTTCCAGGTTTGGATGTTGAAAATTTTGATGCAAGTTTAAGATGTAATTCTCAAAATTTTATTTCTTTAGATTTTTCTACACTAGAAAAACTTGCTCACACAAAACTGAAAATAGGATCATTTTTTGATAATATTAATGCCACCATCAGAAGAAGTTTCTATAGGATCATTAAGCCCCTTTCTTTGTTATGAAGTTTCTAATAGTATTAAGTTAAATTAAATTGGCTGAAAAATTTTTAAAAAGAACCACATGCTACCATGTGTATTCGAAATTAAGCTTTAAAAATTTCCAAGACTGTTGCTAATTAATGTCATTTCAATAAGCCAGACCAACGTTTTAATTTAGTACCATTTTTTAAAATCTTACACACTGATGGGAATAGATACCATATCATAATTTATTATCTCTTCCCAAGTTAATGAACTGATATATCTAGTGAAATTTTTTCAGGCTGTCTAGTTCAAAATTAAAACTCTTTATTTTTTTTTTTACCCTAAGTATTTAAGTTTCCTAGCATGAACTACCTGAAATCAAACTAAACAATTGTTTAAACCCAACTTTTAACTGTAAGATAGTGCAATGCTTTAGAAACCCATTTAGATACCAGATGGTTAAAATAAAAAAATCATTTCTAGATACACATTCACCCTAGATCATCCCCAAGAAACAATCTATAATATCAACATATTAATGCATTCATTGTCCCTTTTGTTAAGTAAACAGAGGTGGAGAAATCCTTAAAGTGCACGTAAGGAATAAGGGAGTTCCCCACAGCAAAATGGATCTGGCAGCTGCTGGGAGTCCCTTAGCCTCACCATTTACTTACAGGATTAGTTCCTCTGGTTTGCTTTGACCCCAGGCACCAGGCATATTCTATGTCTCCCAACTTTGCAGTAGTCAGCTCCCAAAAATTTCATTCTCTGCTTCAGTTGTTTTGAGTGCTAGGCTTCCCCAAGAGGGCAGAGTGGGGTTTATTTAAAGTCCCCTATGGGGTGTCAAAATTTATGACTGAAGGCTTGGTTCCCATCCCAAAGCCAATTAATGCCAATTTAATAATGAGAACAGGGTTTTGAGAAAAGTTTAAGCGAGATATCAAAGTTCTTAGACCCCAGACATTTCCCTCTGCAGTGGGCATGCTCAATCCAACTACGGGAAGAAAAGAAATCACTGCTTCCGTAATCTTGCTTAACAAAGGGGAGTAAAGTTTATCAAAGTTCTTTAAAGCACAGCTAAGAGAGGTGAAAAGGTGAGAACAGAAAAACTGGCGGTTCTATTGACTTTTGGTCCCTCACAGGAGAAGCATTAGTTTAAAATTTAGCTAAAGTAACTTCCACATATGTAATGCAGGTTGGAACTCGGGACTCTGCATCGGACCAAACAATGCCATCACATTTAACAGAAACACAGATAAAATGACACACAAAGACCATCATGCAGCTCCCATTTGTTCACAACCCCAAGATCTACAATCTTGTGACTCAGAGAGAATGGAGGAAAGAGGGGGAGGAGTAGAAGGTTTGAGTGATAGGATCCTGGGTGAAGGGGTCGGATTGGAGGCAGGGACCAGGAATGGCTTCAAGGAAAGAGGCATGGAATGGCTTTGTCCCATAATGAGAGTTTCTCAAACAGAGACAAGGACAATACAAACGTGACACAAACATGTACACACAGTTAACATTTAACACGAGTTCAGAAGTAAAGATTAGAACCTAGTAACTGTCAAAACCTGATGGGTTAGACCACAAAGACAGACAGTGAATTCAACCTGAGAGAAAAAAGTAGTCAGCAAGATATGATGGGTTGCCAGCAGAGTCACCTAATGTGGGCTCATTCGTCCCTCCTCACCTAATGAGAGCACATCCGTCACTCCCCGAGTCCTCCAAGGCATCCCTTGCAAGGACATGGCCTGTGGCTTTAGGACACGTTTGTCCACCACTGAAAGGGGGAACTTACATTCTCCGCTGGAAGCCACTCTGCCAACCCAAACCAAAAACGGAAAAATGGAACCTGAACAAAAAGCTCTGAGTTATCACAAGGAAAAATGAAAAGAAGCGCCTTACTTACCTCCAGAGGGGTCTGTTGGTGTGTCCTTGTCCTATGCTGCGTGATTCCCGGCCAACGCACCAAATGTAAGGGTCCGGTGAACGTCGGAGGAAGAGACCACCAAGAGAACGCGGCTCATGCAACAGAAAAAGGCGTTCATTGAGGATCCAATCCAGCATGCTGGGGCTACGTGCTCACTCAAGAAGGGAGAGCAGCCCAGAGCCCCGAGCAGGGGTTGAGCAGTGCTTAAGTACACTTTTTGGGGAGGGCGGGACTTTACATATATCACAGTCTCCTTTAAGAAATCAACATACACCACAGAAAAATCAAACAACAATTCCTAAACATGATTAGTTCATTCATTGGCAGGAACAGGTCAGGCGGGAGTGATAGGTGAGTTCTAAAGCGAGGTACACATTCAAACAGATTGGTTTAGGCCTTGCGATGCCTATGTGCCAGGCCACACAGGGTCCTAGGTTATTAAACAACCAGGCGGTCAGGGGGAATATTTACTGGGCAGTCCGGAATTGTACTACAAGCTACAGGAATTTCAGGTTTTGCATGTAGCATAGGAACTTAACAATACCTGGTCCTTTACATTTTAACTCAGGCCTTGCAGCTTAGAAACTTTACAAAACCCGGTCTTTTACACTTCAACTTTTACACTTTAATTTCAATTTATTTTACCCTTTCAGATCACTCCTGGTGCACAAGAAGGGTGTCCAAGCCACCCTGAATTTAGGCAAATGAGTGGCAAGGGAGCTTATTTGGGACACTGTCTTGGGCTGTGCCCCTCATGGAAACCTCTAGCCAGATGTTATGATGAGTGCCTTTATAGAAGAAGAGGAGGGCCATGTGAGAGTGTTTTGGTATTAATTGTGGTCATTTGTGTGACGGTTGGAAGAGATGACTGGGTCCACCTGGGCTTGAATTCTTGTGTGATTCCCCTTAGAGACTGACTTCTGGAACTGAACTCAAAGAAGTATTGCCATGAATTGTGGTGATATTTTAAGAGGTCAAGCATGAGAGTCGCCCTTGGAAACTAAGATCAAGGCCGAGGGTGGCTTTCCACAGAGCACTGGGAATTTCAGCAAAGATATCTCATGATTTTATTCTTAAAGACTTGGTAGCCATAGTTGAGAGTCAAAACACACATGGACCTCACATTGTAGACCTCAATGGGCCTGGCTATATCTAACCTTTTGACCACTCTTTGAGAAGCCTTGCCTATGAGAGTTCTCCAGAGTTTCATTGAAATGAGCTTCCTCAACATTTAATGGTTCTTGAAACCCACAGTGCATACAAACACAATAGAAATACAAGCAGTTCAGAAGAGGCATGGTGTATAGTTGGACTTGCCTTTTGCATTATGTAGGGTAGGTGTTATAAATCTAGTTAATTTTTAATTGAAATAGTTCTCCTTGTGTTTTTAAAGTTAATAAATATGTGAATTCCTGTATCCTTTTCTCTGTAGCCTATTCATCACATGTATTTTTATATAAACATATTGAATCCTACCTGGTATCACATATACATTCTTGTGAGGTGGCTGACATGGCAGATACAAATTATGACAAGAGATCACTCCTCCTAAACGCTATTGGATCATAAAATTCAGCCTAAGGGTAACCTTTCTAGTTGAACAACATTATTCATAAATCCATGTTCAGTAAAATTAATATTTTTGGATCTGTGGACGATATATATTTCATCATGAATTTCAATTGGCATATATATTGCCACTTTATAATGTCTGTGTGTGTTTTGCTCTTTGCTTAATTGCTTTGGAAAGAGATGTGTCTGAATCAGCCTCTTGGCCCTGTGTGAGGCTGTGGCTTAGATTCTCAGCACCTGATGGATCTAAAGAAAGATCCCATGGGTGCATCCAAAACCAAAATGGCCAAAAGAGCAGTTACTGTGGATGAAGACTCTCACCTTTCTCTCTAATGGCCCTGACATCCATCAAGTGAAAATAGGGATCCTTTGGGTCAAATGAGTTCTTTAAAGCCCTGCAGAGTTTAGCCCATAGGTGCTTGGGTTTTCACATGAATCCAATTTACATAAAGAATCTAAACCCCACAGTCATTTGGCCTCAAATTGAAGAAGATAAGGGGCATGTGGGAGCATTTTGTTTTGAATTGTGGTAATTTGTTTGGCGCTTGGAACAGATGACTGGGTCCACCTGGGCTTGAACTCTGGTATGATTCTCCTTAGAGACTGAATTCTGGAAGTGACATCAGAGAAGTATTGTCATGAATTGTGTTTGGATTTTACTAGGCCATGCAACCTAGATCTCAGGTATTAATTGTGGTGCAGGGAGATCTAGGTGCAGGGTGGCTTTGCCCAGAGCACTGGGAATCTCAGCCTGGATATCACATGATTTTATTCTGAAATTCTTTAAAGCCACAATTGAGAGTCAAAACACACATGGACCTCACATTGTAGACCTCAATGGGCCTGACTTCATGTGACCTTTTGGCCACTCTTTGGGAAGACTTGCCTGTGAGTGTTCTCAAGATCTTTCATTGAAATGAGATTCTTCAACATTTAATGGTTCCTGAATGAATTGAAACCCACAGAGCCTCCAACTTTATCCTCAAAAAATGGCTTGATAAATACCATGAAACTTTTGAAATTCCCATAACCAGGTGGCACTGGAAAACTTTTGGATGTCCTGTTGCTGATCATGAGTGTATCTCACAGTGCCTTGACTGACTGGTTTTCATGAAAATTGTGTAGAACAGTGATGCCAGTATGTTGGAGCCTGTTCATTAGTGGGCCTAGAGCATAGGTGTGAAGGTGTGTGATAAAACATGTGTGTTGGGGCATGTGGATCTGCCATTGGCTTCCAATTGCCTTGTGACTGACAGGGTACAGCCAGCAGACCCTTATATGTAAAGGCATCTTGTTATATGGATAGGTTTCTGGGCAATGTTCAGAATCAGGTTGCTATGGACAAAGGGGCAACCTATGTGGGACAGAATCCTGGTTGGTGCATTCTCATGCAGACTGTGTCCCTCCACACATGACAGAACTCCCTCCAGCACTGTGTCCCAGTTGAACTCCTTGTATTTCATGAAGCAAATACCAAACTCCCAGTGCACCAAGGAGTAACACCACGAAAATTGGAGCATGACCAAATGGCTTCACAGTCAACCCGGGGAGACACTTACACCCCAGTGGCCATAGTTTAACTACAAAAAGAGTATTCAGCACTGCTGCCTCATTTTCATTGGAAAATTAGAAACAATGTCCTTCAGGTCACATATTTGCACACCCAGATTTGATGGTCACACAACAAAGGAAGCTAAAGCTCCTGACAACAACATGTATTTTAAGAGCCCAACCTCACAGAGTTTCTCAAGAAGTCTTTACACAAGCAGAGCTCAATGTTTGTGGAGTGTTTACCCTGTCCCTTACTTTTGGAAACTCCTCTACCACCTACAAGTTTGTGAACTCCTGAGCATTTTTTATTCCTGATATGTATTTACAGATTTTCTAACTTTTCTCCTCTAATTGTATCTTACTTGGAACTAAGGTAATGTCAAGGCAATCTTCTGGATGAGAGTGTGAACATTTTTGTGTAGCACATATTTGCATACCAATTAGAGTCATTTTCCATATTTCCATTCGAAATACTGAATCCTTGACACTAACGCATACCCTAATAGACTCTGACTACTACTCCTAATATGATGGAGAAAAATAACACAAACAGAATAGGAATACAAGCAGTTCAGAGGAATCATAGTGTATAGTTGGACTTTTTTTTGCATGATTAATTGTAGGTGTTATAAATCCAGTCAATTTTTAATTGAAATAGTTCTCCATGTGTTTTTAATGTTAACAAATATGTGAATACCTATCTCCCTTTCTCTGTAGCCTATTCAGCACATGTATTTTTAAATGCACATATAGAACACTACCTGGTATCACACCTACATTTTGTGAGGTGGCTAATTTGGCAAATACAATTTGTGAGAAGTGATCACTCCTGTTAAACTCTGTTGGAACTGAAAATTTAACCTAGGGGTGTGTTTCCTAGAAGAACAACATTATACATAAATACATGTTCTAAAAGAAATAATTTTGCATCTGTGGAGGATATATATTTCATGATAAATTTGATTGCTAATTTATTTTCTGTGTGTGTTTTTTTGTATATATATATATATATATATATATATATATATATATATATATATATATATAAATATACATACACTCTCCAGATTTTTCAAAATATGAAATATATGTGTCTTATATACACTCCCTAAATTCATTCATGTTCATGTATATGGATTTATAATCAACTTTTCACAAGATCATTCTCAGAAATGTTCATCCACCTGAAATACATATTGTTTCCAGTACTGAAAACTAACTTCAGTTAATGTTGCATACAAATACTAATAATTCTACAGTAACTGACCCAGTTTAAAATCAATGCAAGTACATTCCTATGTGACATGATGTGTATTTTGAAATTCATTTTAATTCAACACTGGTACATTACTATTTCTTCAATTTATGCACATCATAGGATATATATTTCATCCACAAGTTAGCAAACTTATAGGCATTTGTTTCACTTTCAATCACTTCCTGCTTCAGAACACATGGATTCTTCCAGGTTTCTTGACTGGTCTTATAATGAGACTTCTTTCGAAATATATTATTTTTGATTTCTTTTATCACTTTTGAAGCAAAACTGACACTCACTTCATGATAAACCATAACTATAATATCACCACTAGATGTATAACTGGTTGGAATGAATGATTTTATAACAATATAGTATTTTTTATATATTCTCTTATATCAGTTTATTCCATTATTTAAAGTGGAACCAGTTATATTATTTATTCACTATATTGTCTATTCATGCATTATCTCTATATTCATAGACACAGGGTACACCTCTTAGTACCCCCAATACTAATTTATTAGTCTTCTAAATATTGCTCCCAGAAATGGTGGAAGAAATACTCATGTCACCTGATCTACATATGCATGTTATCATAGTAATATTCTGGACACAAAATGCAAAAGTCACACGTATGATTGTACCAAAGCCTAAATGGAAACTGAACATGGATTACTAAAAACATCCATATCCAGGTTGCCTAATGCTCTCAAATGTCAATCCTATTGGTGACCACATTTTTGTTTCTTCCTAAGATTATATATTCAACCTCAAAACTATTGGAAATGTCTAGTTTTTTCACTCACTTTATACTTTGCCTGATTTCCTAATGTCTCTATTGATATCTACTTTCCTACATATTTTTTCCAGTTCAACATTGTGACTGACCCTTCACATGTGCTGACATTGACATTCACTCTCTAACCGAAACCCTATTGCTAATGAACTTTGGTCCAAATCCTATACTCTATCTTCTTCCGAAACATACTGACTATCTTCCTGATCCTATCGACTATCCCTTTTTGAGTGGATGTACTCTACTACATTCAATCATCTGAGGTACAAGGTCCTATGCCATTGTATATCGATTTTTCTGAAACATGTATGCAGAACATAATTCAAAGCTACGTGTCCCAATCTATTGCCAAATGCACTTCTGAGCTTCAAATCTTACCTAGATTTCTGTTTTCATACTTATATTTAACCACTATATTTCTATATATTGCACACACACACACACACACACAACAATAAAATGTAGCAATATATATGCCAATCGAAATTTATCATGAAATATATATCATCCACAGATCTAAAAATATTCATTTTACTGAACATGGATTTATGTATGATGTTGTTCACTAGGAAGCTCACCCATAGTTTGAATTTTCAGTTCCATCAGTATTTAGGGGAAGTGATCTATTCTCATAATTTGTATATTCCAAAGTTAGTGAGATCACAAGAATTTACGTGTGTTACCAGGTAGGAGTCTATATATGCATAAAAATATACATGTTCTAAAGAGGCTACAGAGAAAAGGAGACAGGAATTTACATATGTGTTAACTTTGAAAACTCATGGAGAAATATTACAATGAAAAGTTGACTAGATTTATAACACATATCCTTGATAAAGGAAAAGGAAAATCCAAGTATACACCATGCCTCCTACAAAAGGCCTGTATTTCTATTCTGTTAGGTTTCTTTTTCTCCATCATTTTAGGATAGTAGTCATAGTCTAGTAGGGTATGGGTTAGTGTCAGAAATTCAGTATTGCAAATGGAAAATAGGATAATGTATCCAATGTGTATGCAAATATGTGCTACACAATAATCTTCCCACTCTCACCTAGAACAATGCCTTGACATTACCTTTGCCCCAAGTGAGACACAATTAGAGAAGAAGAGTTAGAAAATCTGTGAATACATATCTGGAATGGAAAATTCTCAGGAGTTCTCAACCTGGGAGCAGGTAGAGGAGTTTCCAGAAGTAAGGGATTGGGTAAACACTCCACAACCATGGAGCTCTGCTGGAAAAAAGACTTCTGGAGAATCTGCCTCTGAGGTGTGGCACTTGAAATATATATTGTTGTCAGGAGCTTTGTCTTCATTTGTAGTGAAACCATCAAAGCTGGGTCTGAATCTATGTGACCTGGAGAACATGGTTTCTTATTTTCCAATGAACCTGAGGCAGCAGTGCTGAATTCTCTCTTTGTAGGTAAACAGAGGCCAGTGGGCCAAAGTGTCTAACCATGTGGGCTGTGAAGCCATTTAGTCATCCTCCAATTTTCATGGTGTTTCTTGGTGCTGAACTGGGAGTTTGGTATTTGCTTCAAGAAATACAAGGAGTTCAACTGGGACACAGTGTTGGAGGGAGTTCTGTGACATGTGCTGGGTCAGAGTCTCCAGGAGAACGCACTAACCCGGCTTCTATCCCACATAGCTTGCCCCCTTGACCATAGCAACCTGATTCTGAACATTTCCCTGAAACCTCTCCATATAACAAGATGCCTTTGCATATAAGGGTCTGCTGGGTGCACCATGTTAGCTAAAAGCCATTTGGAAGTCAATGGCAGATCCACATGGCACCACCATAAATATTTTATCACACACCTGCACACCACAACTCTGGGCCAACTACTCCGCAGTCTCCATCTAACCGGCATCTCTGTTCTACACCACTTTCATTATACCCAATCAATCAAGGCACTGTCTGGTACACTAATGATCAGCAACAGGACATCAAAGGTTCTCCAGTGCCACCTCATCATGCGAATTTCAAAAATTTCATGGTATTTATCTAGCCATTTTACAAGGATGAAGTTGGAGGCATTGTGGGTTTCAATTCTTTCAGGAATCATTCAATGTTAAGGAAGCTCATTTCAATGAAAGTTCTGGAGAACTCTCACAGGCAAGGCTTTCCAAAGAGTGGCCAAATAGTCACATGAAGCCAGGCCAATTGAGGTCTACAATGTGAGGTCCATGTGTGTTTTGACTCTCAACTATGTCTGGCAAGTATTTCAAAATAACATCATATGATATTCTGTCTGAGATTCCCAGTGCTCTGTGGAAAGCCACCCCGGGCCTAGATCTCAGTTTCAAAGGGCGACTTTCATGGGTGGCCGCCTAAAATCCCAACACAAATCATGGCAATACTTCTCTGAGGTCAGTTCCAGAACTCAGTCTCTAAGAGAAATCACACCAGAGTTCAAGCCCTGGTGGACCCAGTCATCTTTTCCTACTGCCACATAAATGACCACAATGAAAACCAAAACACTCCCAAATGGCCCTCATCTTCTTCCATATAGACACTCATCATAACCTCTGGCTTGACATTTCCTTGAGGGGCACAGCCCAAGACAGTGTCCAAAATAATCTCCCTTTCCTCTCATTTGCCTAAAGTCAGGGTGGCCTGGACACCCATTCTGTGAACCATGAGTGATCAAATAACCCTGACTTTAATACTGCTCTGCTTCTCCAATTTGAGGCCTACTGTCTGTGGAGTATAGATTCTTGATGTGAATTGGAGTAATGAAAAAACCCAATAACCCATTGGCTACACTCTGCAGGGTTTTGAAGAACTCATTTGACCCAATAAATCCCTATTCTCATTTTATGGAGGTCAGGAACCTTACAGAGGAAAGTGAGAGACTTCATCCTCAATGACTGCTTTTTGGGCCATTTTGGTTTTTGATATGCCTTCTGGAATGTTACATATTTTTTTTTTGGTTTTAGTGCCTTCTGGAATATTACATAATTTTTTTCTTTAGACATTATTGCCAGAGTTCCTATCTTCATCCCAGTGCAGGTGAAATCAAAGATAATACCAATCTACAGCTTCTGCAATAGCCATCCCTGTACTGCTTGCAGAACTTGCCTGGACACATTGTGAACTCACCTAAATGCATTGTGAACTATCTGTTGGTGCAGCGACTTGTGGTAGTGTTGGGGTATATTTGCTGATGATGTCATCGGTGGTACAATTTTTCCAAAAGGAGCCATCAATTGGCTTGGTGTATCTTCCTCCCTTCTGCGTGTCATGATCGTCCAGCTAAAATTTGGGGGGCCAACAGAGGTGAGGCAAAGAACCTCACCCACCCCCGCTGGTACAAAGACCTTTCCACAGGTGTGGCTCTATACTGGACGGGTAGTCAGTGACGGGTAAGATCCAATTGCAATGGTACCAACTTAACGGGTAAAGACCATATGTACTATTGGACAACCTAAGGCAGGCACGGTCCCTAAGCCACATGCGTGTTGTTTAAACAGAGAGGCGAAGATGTTGAGAGCCACAGCCGAAGGGGCCCCAGCAAAATTCCTGCTGCCAGCAAACTTCCAGCTGCCGGCTGATGATTGGCTCACAGCGGCCCCAGCAACACCTAGCTGATTGGCTCCTCTGCGGTGATGCTCAATGGGCTGTTTCCCTGCCCTTTCAGACCACAAAACTGCTCATTGGGGGACATTTTTTGACTCCGCCCACATGACCCAGCCAATCGCCCTCAAGAGCAGGAGTATTGTGGGAGGCGGAGAGAGGCTCCTGTGGGAGGGAGAGGTTTTGGGAAGCCAGTGGTGGCAGTTGGGGCTCTGAAGGTTTTTTCCTGAGAGGCTGTTTTGTTTGGCATGTGTGGTTCTAAAAATAAAGTTAGTTTCTTTTGATAAGTGGCTGCTGATTGTGCCCAGCAAGACTGCGGCATTATCCTAACATTTCTACAATAACTGACCCAGTTTAACATCAATGCAAGTAGATTCCTGTGGGAGAGGACATGATGTGTATTTTGACGTTCATTTTTATGTAACAGTGGTACATTACTATTTCTTCAGTTTACGCACATCATAGTATATATATTTGATCCACAAGTTCACAAATTTATAGGCATTTGTTTCACTTTCAATCACTTTCTGCTTCAAAACACATGTATTCCTCCAGGTTTCTTGACTGGTCTTTTCATGAGACTTCTTTCCAAACACATTATTTCCGATTTCCATAATCACTTTTGAAGCAAAACTCACACATTCTTCATGAAAAACCATAATGCTGATATAACCATTATATATATTACTGGTTGGAATGAAGGATTGTATATCAATGTAAGATTTTCTGTATATTTTCAGATATCAATTCAATCCATTATTTAAAGTTAGAACCAGTTATAATATTTCTTTACAGTATGGTCTATTCATGCATTATCTCTATAATTATAGACACAGTGTACACCATTTTTACCTCCAAAAATAATTGATACGTCTTCAAAATATTGCTCCCAGAAATGGTGGAAGAAATTCTCATGTCACCTGATCTACATATACATTTTACCACAGTAATATTCTGCACACAGAAAGAAGAGGTCAAACTTATGTTTGTACCAAAGCCTAAATGAAAAGTGAGCATGGATTACGGAAAACATCCATGTCCATATTGCCTAATGCTCTCAAAAGTTTATCCTATTGGTGACTACATGTTTGTTTCTTCCTAAGATTATATATTCAAACTCAACCCTGTTGAAAATGTATAATTCTATCACTCACTTTATACTTTGCCTGATATCCTAATGTCAATTGATATCTGCATTCCTACTTTTTTCCCCAGTTCATCCTTTTGACAGACTCTCCACATGTGCTGACAATTACATTCACTCTCTATCCGAAACCCTATTGCTACAGATCTTTTCATCCAAATCTTATACTCACTCTTCTTTCAAAACCTACCAACAATCTTACTAATCCTACAAATTATTTCTTTTTGACTGGATGTTCTCTTCAACATTCAATCAACCAAGGTACAAGGAATTATGCCATTGTATATTGATTTAACTGAGACATCTGTGCAGAATATAATTCAAAGCTAAGAATCCCAGCCAAGGGTCCAATGCAATTCTGGGCTTCAAATATTACCTAGATGTCTGTTTTCATACTTATATTTCAGTTATATTCTTATAAATATCGCACGTTTCCAATACCATAATTCATCCCGCAGAATGATTCCTAACCCAAATGGAACATGTTATTAACCCTGACCATACACTGTTCTCTCAATCTAACTTTACTGAAGAGCAGGGACAGAGTTGGTCTTTCAATACAGAAATTAGGGGATCTTCCACTTGCTGAGAACCTCCAAGGTCATTAAAGAAATGATCCCTGGATTAAATGTAGGCAGCTATGAATGACGTCAGAGAGCAAAAGTCATCTTCCATGACAAACAACCTGGTTAGCATGAAGGGATGTGTCTGAATCAACATTTCTTTTCTTAATGTATAGAAGATGGACCAAACCAGGCCTATCTGGAGAGCTTTTTTTGGGTGCCTATGGTTGATATACCATGCAAACTTGTGAAAGTTTCACTGGAAGAAGGGGCAGCCTCCAACTCATTGGACTTTGGAAGCAACTGTTAGGACAAATTGGTTGACAAGGCAGTAACCTGATTCAGTTCCTGAAGGAAGTGACCTACGTCACTTCCTTGGTGAAGGAATTCTCTGAAATTGGGATCCATGAAGACAGGTACCCAGAGCCAGTCCCAGTCCCAGTCCCAGTGGGCTCACTTGTTCAGTTTTACCAAGGACAGGATCAGTCTTTCTTGGTACCTACCTATGTGAGGATGGCCAAAGGCCAGAAGAGCTCTGAAGAAGGACCTTTTCTGAGAAAGCAGGTAGTGGCTCACCGCTGGCTCCTGACAACTTCACAAAGTTGGCCAAAGAGACCAGATCTGAGTCAGGACAGGACATTTCGGGAGAACATTTTATGGCCCACCAGTCAGAGGACACTCTGGATAGTCACAGACCTACTTGGGGGAAGGAGGTGCCTTTGTGGGAGTGGTTGTGGTTTTGTGGTTTTGTCACATGTTCTGAGAATAGGTAGGAAATGTGGTTTGTTTGGTTTGGATTGGACTGTTTCTAGTAAGTCGTTTGACATGTAAGTGTTTCTATGTCTGTGTATCCCACTGTGTCTGTGGTTGTAGACATTAGAAAAGAGAATGAATTAATGGATGTGTCCTGTCTAGTAGAAAGCTTCCCAGCATTCATCCTGCCCAATTGATGAATGGACTGCGGCTTGCCTTCTGGATGGGCAAAACCTTCTATCTTCCTAAGATCCTGTTTTCTTCCTGAATTCTGCCCACTCTCCAGAATAGGCTCATGGTTTTGTGTCCAAGATATATACCACCTCCAAGCTCTGTGACATGGCCATGTACTTGATAGCTGAAGTGAATGGGGAGCATCTCAGAAAACTCAGATATCAGTGTGACCAGGAAAGTCTCAGTGGAGAAACCCTGCTTTGTGTCTTTTGCTTACCTGTTCTTCTGTTGCCCTAAATGTCAGGAAGGTCTTTGCCTCTGGCCACCCCTTTGTGAAGCCTGAAGAAAACAGTTTTCAAATGAAAATGAATGGGCATCACCTGTGGCTCTTTGCTTAATTGCTTTGTAAAAGGATGTGTCTGAATCAGCCTCTTGGTTCTGTGTGAGGTTGTGGCTTAGATTCTCAGCACCTGATGCATCAAAAGATAGATTCCATGTGTGCATTCAAAACAGAAATGGCAAATGAGTCTCTTGCCTTCCTCTATTAGATTCCTGACCTTCATCAAGTAAGAATCAGGATCCTTTAGTTCAAAAGAGTTCTTTGAAACCCTGCAGAAGTGCTTGGGTTTTCTGATGACTCCAAATCACATAAAGAATCTATACCTGACAGTCAGTAGGCCTCAAATTGGAAAAGCAGAACAGTATTAACGCCATGCCTATTTGATCAGTTCTGGTTCACAGGAAGGGTGTGTAGGCCACCCTGACTTTCGGCAAATGAGGGGAAAGGGAGCTTATTTTGGACAGTGTCTTGGTCTGCGCCCCTCATGGAAACTTCTAGCCAGAGGTTATGATTAGTGTCTATATGGAAGAACATGAGGGCCATGTGAGAGTGTTTTGGTTTTCATTGTTGTCATTTGTGTGGCGGTGGGAAAAGATGACTGCGTCCACCTGGGTTTCAACTCTTGTGGGATTCCCCTTGGAGACTGAGTTCTGAAACTGACCTTAGAGAAGTATTGCCATGAATTGTGTTGGAATTTTCGGAGGCCACGCATGAGAGTCACCCTTGGAAACTGAGATCTAGGCCCAGGGTGGCTTTCCACAGAGCACTGGGAATCTCAGCGAGAATATCACTTGATTATATTCTGAAAGACTTGGCAGCAATAGTTGAGAGTCAAAACACACATGGACCTCACATTGTAGACCTCAATGTGGCTGGCTTTATGTGACCTTGGGCCACTCTTTCAGAAGACTTGCCTGTGAGAGTTCTCTAGAGCTTCCATTGAAATGAGATTCCTCAATATTTAATGGTTCCTGAATGAATTGAAACCCACAGTAACTCCAACTTCATCCTTGAAAAATGGCTAGAAAATACCATGAAATTTTTGAAATTTCCATGACCAGCTGGCACTGGAAAACCATTTGATGTCCTGTTGCTTATCATGAGTATACAAGACAGTGCCTGGTTTGACTGAGTTTCATGATAATGGTGTAGAAAAGATATGCCAGTAAGTTGGAGCCTGCTGAGTAGTGGGCCAAGAGCAGTAGAGTGTAGGTGTGTGAAAAAACATCTGTGGTGGGGCCACGTGGATCTGCCATTGGCTTATAAATGGTTTGTGACTGACATGGTGCAGCTAGCAGACCTTTGGATGTAAAGGCATCTTGTTGTATGGAGAGGTTTCAGGGCAATGTTCAGAATCATGTTGCTATGGTCAAGGGGGCAACTATGTGTGATAGAAGCCTTCTTGGTACATTCTCCTGCCGATCCTGACCACCACACATGACAGAACTCCCTGCAGCACTGTATCACAGTTAAACTCCTTTATTTCGTAAAGTAAATACCAAACTTTCAGTGCAGCATCAAATAACATGATTAAATGTGAAGGATGATCAAATGGCTTCACAGTCCACATGGGGAGACACTTAGCCCCCAGTAGCCCCAGTTTGCCTACAAAGAGAGAATTCAGTACTGCTGCCTCGTGTTCATAGGAAAATAAAAAAAAAAAAAACATGTCGTCCAGGTCACATAGATGCAGACTCAGCTTTGATGGTCTCACTACAAAAGAAGCTAAAGCTCCTGACAACAACATATATTTCAAGTGCCCAACCTCAGAGGCATTTTCTCAAGAAGTCTTAAGGCCGACACAGCTCCATGTTTGTGGTATTTACCCTGTCCCTTACTTTTGGAAACTCCTCTACCACCTTCAAGGTTGTGAACTCCTGAGCATTTTCCATTCCAGATATTTATTATGAACTCAAACAACAACAAGTGCTGGCGAGGATGTGGAGAAAAGGGTACACTTGTACATTGCTGGTGGGACTGCAAATTGGTGCAGCCAAATTGGAAAGCAGTATGGAGATTTCTTGTAGAGGTGGGAATGGAACCACCATTTGACCCAGGTATTCCCCTTCTCAGTCTATTCCCTAAAGACCTAAAAAAAAATGCTACAGGGACACTGCTACATTGATGTTCATAGCAGCACAATTTACAATAGCAAGACTGTGGAACCAACCTAGATGCACTTCCATAGATGAATGGATAAAAAATGAGGCATTTATACACAATGGAGTATTACTCTGCATTAAAAAATGACAAAATTTTTACAGAGAAATGGATGGCATTAGAGCAGATTATGCTAAGTGAAGCTAGCCAATCCCTAAAACCAAATGCCAAATGTCTTTTTGATATAAAGAGATTAACTAAGAACAGAGTAGGGACGAATAGAATGAGAAGAAAATTAACATTAAACAGGGATGAGAGGAGGAAGGGAAAGGGAGAGAGAAGGGAAATTGCATGGAAATAAAAGGAGACCCTCAGGGTTATACAAAATTACATACAAGAGGAGGTGAGGGAAAGGAAAAAAATATACAAGGGGGAGAAATGAATTACAGTAAAGAGGTAGAGAGAGAAGAGGAGAGGGAAGGTAAGGGGAGGGGGATAGTAGAAGTTAGGAAAGGCAGCAGAATACGACAGACACTAGTATGGCAATATGTAAATCAATGGATGTGTAACTGATGTGATTCTGCAATCTGTTTATGGGGTAAAAATGGGAGTTCATAACCCACTTGAATCACAGTGTGGAATATGATATATCAAGAACTATGTAATGTTTTGAACAAGCATAAATAAAAATTAAAAAAAAAGAAAACTAACTTTGGTGAATGGTGCAAAGAAATCCTAATATTTCTACAGTAACTGACACAGTTTAACATCAATGCGAGAAGATTCCTGTGGGACATGATGTGTATTTTGATGTTCATTTTTATTCAGCACTGGTACATTACTATTTCTTCAGTTTATTCACATCATATTATAATATTTCATCCACAAGTAAGGAAATTTATCGTCATTTTTTTCAATTTCAATCACTTCCTGCTTCAGAACTCATGAATTCCTCGGTGTTCCTTGACTGGCATTTTCATGAGACTTCTTTCCAAACACATTATTTTCGATTTCCATAATCACATTTGAAGCAAAACTCACACAAACTTCATGATAAATCGTACCCTAATATTAACATTAGGTGTATAACTGGTTGTCATGAATGATTGCATATCAATATAAGATTTCTTATATATTTTCAGATATCAATTCAATCCATTATTTAAAGTGGAACAAGTTGTATTATTTATTGAAATTAAGGTCTATTCATGCATTATCTGTATATTCATAAAAACAGGGTACACCTCTTTTTACCCCCAATGCTAATTTATACGTTTTCAAAATACTGCTCCTAGAAATGGTGGAAGAAAAAATCATGTCATCTGATCTACATATACATTTTATCACAGTAATATTCTGGAAACAAAATGCAAAGGTCCCACTTAGGATTGTACCAAAGCCTAAATGTAAAGTGAACATGGATTACTAACAATATCCATGTCCATGTTGCCTAATGCTCTCAAATGTCAATCCTATTGGTGACCTACATATTTGTTTCTTCCTAAGATTAGATATTCAATCTCAACCCTGTTGAAAATGTCTTATTCTATCACTCACTTTATACTTTGCCTGATTTCCTAATGTCTCTATTGATATCTGCTTTTCTACAAATTTTCCCCAGTTCATCATTGTGTCTGATTTCTTTATATGTGCTGACATTTATATTCACTCACTGCCCGAAAAAAATTGCTAAAGAACTTTTGTTACATATCCTATACTAACTCTACTTGCTAAACATAACGACTATCTTCTTTTTTTTTTAATTTTTTTTTATTGGTTGTTCAAAACATTACAAAGCTCATGGCATATCATCTTCCATACATTTGATTCAAATGGGTTATCAGCTCCCATTTTTACCCCAAATATAAGTTGCAGAATCACATTGGTTACACATCCACATTTTTACATAATACCATATTAATAACTGCGACTATCTTCTTAATCCTACCGACAATCCCTTTTGACTGGATGTTCTCTTCAGCATTCAATCATCCAAGGTTCACGTTCCTCTGCCATTGTATATCGATTTATTTGAGACATGTGTGCAGATAGTAATTCAAAGCTAAATATCCCAATCAATTGCCCAATGCCCTTCTGGGATTCAAATCTTACTTTAATTTCTGTTTTCATACATATGTTTAACCTTGATATTCTTATAAATATCACAGGTTCCCAATACCATTATTAATCCAGCAGAATGATTCCTAACCCAAATCGAACATGAAATTAACCCTAACCATACACTGTTCACTCAATCTAACTTTACAGAAGAGCAGAGACAGATTGTTCTTACAATACAGGAATGTAGGGGATGCTCTACCTGTTAAGAACCTCAAAGGTCCATGCAGAAATGATCCCTGGAGAAGATGTAGGCAGCAATGAAGGACCTGAGAGACAAAAAGTCATTTTCCATGGCAAACAACCTGGTCAGGATGAAGGGTTTTGTCTGAATCAGCCTCTATCTTCTTACTGTAGAGGAGATGGACCAAACCAGGCTTGTGTGGAGAGCTGTTCTCGGGTGCCTAAGGTTGATATACCATTCTAAGTTGTGAAAGTGCCAAAGGAAGTAGGGGCAGCCTCCATCTCATGGGACCCTTGGAAGCAACTGTTAGGACAAAGTGGTTGCCAAGGCAGTGACCTCATTCAGTTCTTAAAGGAAGTGACCTACCTCACTTCCTTGTTGATGGAACTTTCTGAACTTGGGACCAAGGAAACCAAGCACCAGAGCCAGTCCCAGTCCCAGTCCAAGTGGTCTCATTTGTTTGGAATCACCAAGGTCAGAGTCAGTCTTCTTGGTACTGACTGATGTGAGGATGGCCAAATGCCAGGAAAGATATGAACACGGGCCTTTCCTGACTAAGCAGGTAGTGGCTCACCGCTGGCTCCTGACTGCTTTACAGAGTTGTACAAGGAGACCAGATCTGAGACAGGACAGACCATTACCGGGGAACATAGTATGGCAAACATGTCAGAGGACACTCCGGATAATCACAGCCCTACTTGGGGGAAGGAGGTGTCTTTTTGAGTGTGGGTGTGTGGTTTTGTCTCTGCTCTGAGAATAGGTAGGAAAGGAGGTTTCTTTGGTTTGCAGTGAACTGTTTCTAGTAAGTCGTTTTACAAGGTGAGTGTTTCTATGTCTGTGTATCCCACTGTGTCCGTGGTTGTATACATTAGAAAAGAGAATGCATCAATGCATGTGTCCCCTCTAGTAGAAAGCTTCCCAGCATTCATCCTGCCCAATTAATGAATGGAGTGTGGTTTCCATATCGATAGGCAACACCTACTACCTTATTAAGTCCCTGTTTTCTTTCTGAATTCTGACAACTCTTCAGAATAGGCTCTTGGGTTTGTGTCCAAGATATGTACCACCTCCAATCTCTGTCACATGGCCATGTACTGGATATCTGAAGGGAATGGCCAGCATCTCAGAAAACTCAGATATCAGTGTGACCAGGAAAGTCTCAGTGGAGAAACCCTGCTTTGGGCCTTTTGCTAACCTATTGTTCTGTTGCCTTGAATCTCAGGATGTCTTTGCCTCTGGGCACCCCTTTGGGAAGCCTGAGGAAAACATTTTTCAAATGGAAATGAAGGGCATCACCTGTGTCTCTTTGCTTAATTGCTTTGGAAAAAGATGTGTCTGAATCATCCTCTTGGCCCTGTGTGAGGCTGTGGCTTAGATTCTCAGCACCTGATGGATCAAAAGAAAGATCACATGTGTGCATCCAAAACCAAAATGGCAAATATTCACTCATTGTGAATGAATTCTTTTACCTTCCTCTGTTAGGATCCTGACTTCCATCAAGTGAGAATAGGAATCCTTTCGGCCAAATGAGTTCCTCAAATCTCTGCAGAGGGGCTTGGATTTTCTCATGACTCAAATTCACATAAAGAATCTAAACCACAGAGTCAGAAGGCCTCAAATTGAAAAAGCCAAGCAGTATTAATGGCAGGCCTATTTGATCATTCCTGGTTTACAGGAATTGTGTCCAGGCCACCTTGATGTTAGACAAATGAGGGGAACAGGACCTTAATTTGGACACTGACTTGGGCTGTGGACCTCATTGAAAACTCCAGCCAGACGTTATAAGGAGTGTCTATATGGAAAAAGATGAGGACCATGTGGGAGTGTTTTGGTTTTAATTGTGGTCATTTGTGTGGCGGTTGGAAGAGATGACTGTTCCACTGGGCTTGAACTCTGGTGTGATTCCCCTTAGAGACTGAGTTCTTTAACTGACCTCAGAGAAGTATTGCCATGAATTGTGTTGGGATTTTAGGAGGCCACACATGAGAGTCGCCCTTGGAACCTGAGATCTAGGCCCAGGTTGGATTTCCACAGAACATTGGGAATTTCAGCCGGGATATAACATACAATTTTTCTTAAAGACTTGGCAGCCATATTTGAGTTTAAAACACACATGGACGTCATATTGTAGATCTCAATGGGCCTGGCTTCATGTGACATTTTGGCCACCCTTAGGGAAACCTTGCCTGTGAGAGTGCTCCAGAGCTTTCATTGAAATTAGCTTCTTCACCATTTAATGGTTCCTGAATTAATTGAATCCCTCAGAGCCTCAAACTTCATCCGTGAAAAATGGCTAGAAAATTACCATGAAATTTTTGATATTTTCATGATCAGCTGGCACTGGAAATACTATGGATGTCCTGTTTCTGATCCTGAGTATACCAGACACTGCCTTGATTGACTTTGTTTCATGAAAATGGTGTAGAACAGATATGCCAGTAAGTTGGAGCCTGGTGAGTAGTGGGCCTAGAGCAGTGGTATGCAATTGTGTGATAAAACATCTGTGTTGCGGCCATGTGGATCAGCCATTGGCTTCCAAATGGCTTGTGACTGACATGGTGCAGCCAGCAGACCCATATATGTAAAGGCATCTTGTTATATGGAGAGGATTCACTGCAATGTTCAGAATCATGTTGCTATTCTCAAGGGGGAAATCTACATGGGATAGAACCTTGGTTGGTGCATTCTCCTGAAGACCCTGACTCACCACACCTTAAAGAACTCCCTCCACCACTCTGTCCCATTTTAACTCCTTGTATTTTTTGAAGCAAATACCAAACTCCCAGTGCAGCAGCGAGAAACACCACGAAAAGTGGAGGATGACCAATTGGCTTCACAGTCCACACTGAAAGACACTTAGAGCCCAGTGTCCATAGTTTACCTACAAAGAGAGAATTCAGCACTGCTGCCTCATGTTCATTGGATAATAAGAAACCATGTCCTCCAAGTAACATAGATGCAGACCCAGCTTTCATGGTTTCTCTACAAAGGAACTAAATCTCCTCAGAACATCAAATACTTCAAGTGCCCACTCTTAGAGGCAGTTTCTCAAAAAGTATTTAGGCCAGCAGAGCTACATGTTTGTGGAATGTTTACCCTGTCCCTTACTTTTAGAATCTTCTCTACCACCTCCAAAGTTGTAAACTCCAGAGTATTTTCCATTCCAGATATATATTCACAGATTTTCTAACTCTTATCCTCTAATTGTGTCTTACTTGAGGAGAATGTAATGTCAAGGCATTGTTCTGGATGAAAGTGGGAAGAATTTTGTGTAGCACATATTTGCATACACATTGGATTCAATTTTCTATTTTCCATTAGAAATGCTGAATCCCTGAAACTAACATATACCCTATTAGACTCTGACTACTAATCCTAATATGATGGAGAAAAATAACACAAACATAATAGAAATACAAGCAGTTTAGATGAGGTATGTTTTATAGTTGGAGTTGCCTTTTGCATGGTATAGTGTAGCAGTTATAAATCTAGTCAATTATTTGTTGAAATAGTTCTCCATGCGTTTTTAAAGTTAACAAATAAGTGAATTCCTGTCCCCCTTTCTCTGTAGCCTATTCAGCACACGTATTTTTATATGCACATATAGAATCCTACCTGGTACCACACGTACATTCTTGTGAGGTGGCTGACTTGGCAGATACAAATTGGAAGAAGAGATCACTCCTCCTAAACGCTGCTTGAACTGGTAATTCAAATGTGAGTGAGCTTCCTAGTTGAACAACATTATACATAAATCCATGTTCAGTAAAATGAATATATTTGGATCTGTGGATGATATACATTTCATGGTGAATTTCGTTTGGCATATATATTGCAATTTTTAATGTCTGTCTCTGTGTGTGTATATAAATATATATATAGATACACTCTCAGGAGTATTCAAAATATGAAATATGTGTCTTATTACACACTTCCTAAATTCATTCATATTTATGTTGTGGATTTATAATCAACTTTTCACAAGATTATTCTCAGAAATATTCATCCACCTGAAATACGTATTTGTTTCTTAGTACTGTTTCCACCCCAGATATGCATTCATGGATTTTCAAACTCTTCTACCCTAATTGTGTCTTACTTGAGGTGAAGGTAATGTAAAGGCATTGTTCTGGATGAGAGTGGGAAGATAATGGTGTAGCATATATTTTTATACACATTGGATTCATTTTCGTATATACCATTGAAAATACTGAATCCTGACAATAACCCATACCCTACTATACTCTGTCTACTAATCCAAATGATGGAGAAAAACAACCCAAACAGAATAGAAATACAAGCAGTTCAGAGGAGGCGTGGGGTATAGTTGGACTTGCCTTTTTCATGATAAATGGTAGGTGTTATAAATCTAGTCAATTTTTAATTGAAATAGTTCTCCATGTGTTGTTAAAGTTAACAAATATATAAATGCCTGTCTGCCTTTCTCTGTAGCCTATTCAGCACATGTATTTTTATATGCTTTATAGAATCCTACCTGGTATCACACGTTCATTTTTGTGAGGTGACTGACTTGGCAGATACAAGTTGTGAGAAGAGATCACTACTCTAAACGCTGTTGGAACTGAAAATTCAAACTATGGGTGAGCTTCCTAGTAGAACAACATTATACATAAATCCTTGTTCAGTAAAATAAATATTTTTGCATCTGTGGATGCTATATATTTTATGATGAACTTCGATTGGCGTATATACTCCTACATTTTAATGTCTGTGTGTGTGTTTTGTGTGTGTGTGTATATATATATATATATATATATATATATATATATATATATACTGTCCTGATTTTTAAAATATGAAATGTATGTATCTTAAATACACTCCCTAAATTCATTCATGTTCAAAAATGTGGATTTATAATAAACTTTTCACAAAATTATTCTCAGAAATATTCATCCTCCTGAAATACACATTTGTTTCATAGTTCTGAAAACTAACTTCAGTAAATGGTGCTTACAAATCCTAATATTTGTACAGTAACTAACCCAGATTAACAACAATCAAGTAGATTCGTATGGGACATGATGTGTATTCTGACGTTTATTTTCATTCAACACTGGTACATTACTATTTCTTCAATTTTTACAAATCATAGGATATATATATTTCATCCACAAGTTCACAAATTTATACGCATTTGTTTCACAATCACTTCCTGCTTCATAAAACATGTATTCCTCCAGGTTTCTTGACTGGTCTTTTCATGAGACTTCTTTCCAAACACATTATTTTAGATTTCCATAATCACTTTTGAAGCAAAACTCACACACCCTTCATGATAAACCATAACCTTAATGTGGCCATTAGATATATAACTGGTTGGAATGAATGTTTGTATGTCAATATAAGATTTCTTGTATTTTTTCACATATAATTTCAATCCATTATTTAAAGTCGGAACCAGATATATTATTTATTCAAAGTATGGTCTATTCATGCATTATCTCTATATGCACAGACAAAGGGTACACCTCTTTTTACCCCCATTACTAATTTATACGTCTTGAATATGTTGCTGCCAGAAATGGTGGAAAAATAGTCATGTCACCTGATCTACATATACGTTTTATCACAGTAATATTCTGGACAAAAAAAGCAAAGGTCACACTTAAGATTGTAGCAAAGACTAAATGAAAAGTGAGCATGGATTACTAAACATCCATGTCCAGGTTGCCTAATGCTGTCAAATGTCAATCCTATTGGTCACTACACATTTGTTTCTTTCTAAGATTATATATTCAAACTCAACCCTGTTGAAAATATCTAATCCTATCACTCACTTTATACTTTGCCTTATTTTGTAATGTCTCTATTGATATCAGCTTTCCTAACTATTTTCCCCAGTTCATCATTGTGACTGTCTCTTCACTTGTGCTGAAATTAACATTCACTGTCTACCAGAAACCCTATTGCTAAACAACATTTGGTCCAAATCCTATACTCACTCTTCTTTCTAAACCTACCGAGAATCTTCCGAATCCTACCAACTATCCCTTTTGACTGGAAGTTCTCTTCTACATTTAATCATCCATGGTACAAGGACCTAAGCCATTGTATATCGATTTACCTGACACATCAGTGCAGAACATAATTCAAAGCTACGTATCCCAATCAAGGGCCCAATGCCCTTTTGGGCTTCAAATCTTAGCTAGATTTCTGTTTTCATACTTATAATTCACCTATATATTCTTGTAAATATCGCAGTTTCCCAATACCATTATTCATCCCGCAAAAAGATTATTAATCCAAATCGAACCTGTTAGTTAACCTAACCATACACTGTTCAGTCAATTTAACTTTACAGAAGAGCAGGGATAGAGTTGTTCTTACAATACAGGAATATAGGGGATCTTCCACATGCTGAGAAACTCAAAGGTCCATGCAGAAATGATTCCTGGAGAAGTTGTAAGCAGCTATGGAGGACCTAAGAGAGCAAAATTCATCCTCCATGGCAAACAACCTGGTCAGGATGAAGGGTTGTGTCTGAAACAGCTTCTCTCTTCTTAATGTAGAGAAGATGGACCAAACCAGGCCTGTGTGGAGAGCTGTTCCCAGGTGCCAATGGTTGATATACCATTCTAACTTGTGAAAGTGTCACAGGAGGTAGGGGCAGCCACCATCTTATGGGACCCTTGAAAGCAATTGTTAGGACAAAGTGGTTGCCACGGCAGTAACCTCATTCAGTTCCTGAATGAGGTGACCTACCTCTCTTTCTTGATGACGGATCTCTCTGAACTTGGGATCCAGGAAGCCAGGCACCCAGAGTCAGTCCCAGTTTCTTGCCCAGTGGGCTCAGTTGTTTGGAATAACCAAGGACAGAGTAAGTCTTCCTTGGTACCTACTGATATGAGGATTGCCAAATGCCAAGAGAGCTCTAAAAAGGGGAATTTCCTGAGAAAGCAGGTAGTGGCTCACCACTGGATCCTGAAAACTTCACAGTGTTGGCCAAGGTGACCAGATCTGAGAAGGACAGGCCATTTCAAGGAAACATAGTATGGCCCATCATTCAGAGTACATTCCAATTAGTCACAGACCTACTTGAATAAAGGAGGTGTCGTTGTGGGTGTGATTGTGATTTTGTGGTTATGTCTCATGTTCTGAGAATAGGTAAGAAAGGCGGTTTGTTTGCTTTAGAGTGGACTGTTTATAGTAAGTCATTTGACAAGGTGATTGTTTGTATGCCTGTGTATCCCACTGTGTCCGTGGTTGTAGACAGTATAAAAGATAATGCATCAATGGATGTGTCCTGTCTAGTAGAAAGCTTGCCAACATTCATCCTGCCCAATTTATGAGTGGACTGCAGGTTGCTTTAGGGACGGGCAACACCTACTATCTTCCGAAGTTCCTGTTTTCTTCCTGAATTCTGGCCACTCTCCAGAGTAGGCTCATGGTTTTGTGTCCAAGATATGTACCACCTCCAAGCTCTGTGACATTGCCATATACTGGATAGCTGAAGGGAATAGCAAGCATCTCAGAAAACTCAGATATCAGTGTGACAAAGAAAGTCTCAGTAGAGAAACCCTGCTTTGTGCCTTTTGCTTACCTATTTTTCTGTTGCTCTGAGAGTCAGGAAGGTCTCTGCCTCAGGCCACCAATTTGTGAAGCCTGAAGAAAACTGTTTTCAAATGGAAATGAATGGGCATCACCTGTGTATCTTTGCTTAATTGCTTTGGAAAGGGATGTGTCTGAATCAGCCACTTGGCCCTGTGTGAGGCAGTGGCTTAGATTCTCAGCACCTGATGGAACTAAAGAAAGATCCCATGTGTGCTTCCAAAACCAAAATGGCAAAAATATCAGTAATTGTGTATGAAGTATCTTGCCTTACTCTGATAGGTTTCTGATCTCCATCAAATGAGACTAGGGATCCTTTGGGTCAAATGAGTTCTTCAAAGCCCTGCAGAGGCTAGCCCATATGAACTTGGGTTTTTTCATTACTTTAAATCACATTAAGAATCTATACCTGACAGTCAGTAGGCCTCAAATTGGAGAAGCAGAGCAGTATTAAGGCCAGGCTTATTTTATCACTCCTGGTTCACAGGAATGGTGTCCAGGCCCAGCTGACTTTAAGCAAATAAGGGATAAGGGAGCTTGTTTTGGATACTGTCTTGTGCTGCGCCCCTCATGGAAACCTCCAGCCAGAGGTTATAATGAGTGTCTATATGGAAGAAGGTGAGGACCATGTGGGAGTGTTTTGGTTTTAATTGTGTTCATTTGTGTAGTGGTTGGAAGAAATGACTGGATCCACCAGGGCTAGAACTTTGGTATGATTCACCTTAGAGACTGAGTTCTGGAACTGACCTCAGAGAAGTATTGTCATGAATTGTGTTGCGATTTTAGAAGGCCACGCATGAGAGTCGCCATTGGAAACTGAAATCTAGGCCAAGGGTGGCTTTCGACTGATCACTTGGAATCTCAGCCAGGATATCACATGATTTTATTATGAAAGACTTGACAGGCATAGTTGAGAGTCAAAACACACATGGACCTCACATTGTAGACCTCAATGGGCTGGGCTTCATGTGACTATTTGGCTACTCTTTGGGAAGCCTTGCCTTTGAGAGTTCTCCAGAGCATTCATTGAAATGAGGTTCCTCAACATTAAATGGTTCCTGAATGAATTGAAACCCACAGTTTCTCCAACTTCATCCTTGAAAAGTGGCTAGATAAATACCCTGAAATTTTTGAAACTCCCATGACCAGGTGGCACTGGAGAACCTTTGGATCTCCTGTTGCTGATCATGAGTGTACCAGACAGTGCCTTGATTGACTGGATTTAATGATAATGGTGAAGAACAGAGATGCCAGTAAGTTGAGAATGCTGAGTAGTGGGCCCAGAGCAGTGGTGTGCAGGTGTGTGATAAAATATCTGAGGTGGGGCCGTGTGGATTTCCAATTGACTTCCAAATGCCTTTTGGCTGCCATGGTGCATCCAGCAGAACCTTACATGTAAAGGCATCTTATTATATGGAGAGGTTTCAAGGCAATGTTCAGAATCAGGTTGGTATGGTCAAGGAAAAAGCTGTGTGAAATAGAAGCCTGGTTGGTGCATTCTCCTGCAGTTTCTGACCCACCACACGTGAAAGAACTCCCTCCAGCACTGTGTCCCAGTTGAACTCCTTGTATTTCGTGAAGCAAATACCAAACTCCCAGTGCAGCACCAAGAAACACCACAAAAATGGAGGATGATCAAATGGCTTCACAGTCCACACGGGGAGACACTTAGCCCCCAGTGGCCACAGTTTACCTACCAAGAGAGAATTCAGCACTGCTGCCTCATGTTCATTGGAAAATAAGAAACCATGCTCTCCATTCACATAGATGCAGACCCAGCTTTGATGGTCTCAATAAAAAAGAAGCTAAACCTTCTGACAACAAAATATATTTAAAGTACCCAACCTCAGAGGCAGTTTCTCAAGAAGTCTTTAGGCCGGCAGAGCTCTATGTTTGTGGAGTGTTTACCTCTTAGACCAGGATGTAAGAAAAGAACACTGACTCCAGTTAAAATCAAATTAAAGTAAGCTTATTATTTCCACTGGCTGGGCTGCCTCTCCCTCCAAAGATTGCGAGAGCAAGAGAGCAACCCCACCTTTACTACAGCCCAGGTTTGCAGCCCAGAAAGTTACACAAAAATGGGGTAACAGATAACAGAACTCTGACAAGCATCACACTAATGGGAGTTTACATTTTTTTTTTTTTTGCTAGCCCCAACATCAAAATTTATGAGGACCATTAGAGCCTCAGAGAGGGTCATTGTCTGGCCACAGAAGGCCAATATTTATGAGGTGTGACAAAGTTTCAGAGAGGGCTGCTATCTGGTCAGAGAGCCAAGCACGGGTGAGTTTAAGGCACGGGCAGTCATTCCAAGCAGGTTCAGAATTTGCAGTAATTTACAGTAAAGCCAAAATGATTTTTTCATGGCTTTGTTGCAAGATGGCTCCCAATTTTAATAAAAGATAAGGTTGGGTCTATCATTCCCCCCTTTTCTTATGTGTCCCTTTGTAATCCTTGATAGGTTAGTGGAAAAGCACTGAGGAAATTTTAATCCCTCAGTTAACAGTCTCCAATTTTTTAGAACTCACCGAAAAC
This sequence comes from Callospermophilus lateralis, assembly GCF_048772815.1. Classification (NCBI taxonomy): domain Eukaryota; kingdom Metazoa; phylum Chordata; class Mammalia; order Rodentia; family Sciuridae; genus Callospermophilus; species Callospermophilus lateralis. Next base: position 1,684,806 of record NW_027512722.1, on the reverse strand, counting down.
CAGTCTCCCTGATATTACCTGACTTAATTAATTACTTATATTGATAGTCTATTTATTTTGGGCTCCATTGGTGTAAGTGGAGAGTCGTCTCTCATTTTGCCTTCTTCTCAGCTGAGAGAGGGTGACATGAGTGTGCATGGCGTGAGAGACATGAGTTGCCTTTTTGAAGTCAGTTGAGGAATATGAGTTGCCTTTTAGAAGTCAGTTCTTTTTGAAGTCTTGTTGAGGAAGAACAGGTTGTAAAGTCATCTGGGGATGGGTTCTTCTATGAGAGAAACAAAAAACATGAGTATTGAATAAATGTTGCAGTAGCTGGATCATGTCACTGTATGAAGTACCCTCACCAGTCTTTAATATCCCCAATTATCAGGACTGTCAACTTAATATTTAACTTTAAGTGTTACAGTTGTCCCTCCCCATAATATACAGTTTAATAATTTAATGTCATCTGATTTTGCAAAATCCTTTCACTAGTATGACCTCTGTGTCTAATAGAGAAACATTTAATTCTGTTACTCAGGGCTGGATAATCGTACTAGCAAACACCAAGCCTACCTGTAGGTTAGGAATATCTGTAGGCCTTAAACTAAAAACTTCTGCCTCTGGCAGCTCCTCTTGATAGTCTTTGTAGCCAACAGTTTTACTTATTTTGGGAGGCTAACATAAAGTGTATACCTTAAAATATTATTATTATTATTATTATTATTATTATTATTATTATTATTATTTAAAATGCCCACGAATGGCTGTATTTTGGTTTTAACTGTCTTTGCTAAGTGTTTAAGATGAAGCAGTCAAATGACTTTTGTTTCTATCTATTGTTAGCAGTCAGCTGAGCTTTTATGGGAGTCATTCCTTGGGAAACTTGAGAGCAGCTTCTCAGTTCTGCTAGTGCAATTTGAGCTAGGTGGTTTCAGGTCTTGCTTGACCATGTGGCTTCCCACAGAAGCATCAGGGATGTCTCCCTTTCCTGATGACTCTCCTCTTTGTAGCAAATGCACTGATTGGCTTTCTGTTCTCCAGTGGTCTCATTAATCTCCCTGATCGGGAGGTTATGTGGCCCAGAGTTTCAAAGCTCATAGAGAAGTCCCCTGTTCCCTGGATTCAGACTGACTCAAAGGGCAAGAGTCAAATATTGTTTTTTTTTTTTGGCCCTTTTCATTTAACTTTAATTTTGAATCCTAATCTGAAACAACCAGCAAATAAATTTTAACAGCCATATATTAAGAGTACTGCACTTTAATGTCTATAAGTTTATAATTATTTATATTTTATTAATTGGGATCTTATTATTCTGTCTGTCTTGTAGTTGATGACTTATTTTCTTAAATTAACCCATGTTGTGTTCTTAAAGCAACACTTCTGTAAAACACCAACTGGGAATCTTTAGATCACTTATAAAGAAATTAAAAAATAAAATTTTTTAACAAGAGTAAAAATACTTAGTTCATGTAATAGCTACCCTGAATTTTTTGGTGAGTTATATATTATATCACCTTTTTGAGATCCTAGTAATCTTGACAGAAAAAAAAAAATTTGAACATAACTTTAAATGAAATAAAATCTGACCTACTGCTTTCGTAGTCATTCTCACATGTAGTAAGATGGGACAAAGAGTCTTATCTCAGGTAAGCAGGGCTCCTTATAAATCTTAAATGCTTTAGATCTCAAGCTGATCTTTTTTTTAAATATCATTTTACAAAGTTTACATAAATTGTTTGAGGTCACATGAACATTAGCTCACACCATATGATATCACATTTAAAACATGAATTAAAGTACGACTGAAAGATTTTAATCTTTACATAGATTAGGGTCTCATTAACTTAAAAATACATTTAAATTGTTCCACAATGTAAAAAGTAACATAAAACTTTACATATATTATTGATAACAGGTAAATAAATCCCCAATATATATTTTATTTACCATACAACTTCAGAACACCTGCTTGATATAATGCTCTTTTAAAGTTTCTACCTTATAGAGTTGTATAACTGGAAAATATGAGCACATTAATAGCATCACAATTGCATTGAAGTTTCTACATTAACCAAGTTTAGCTTTTAAAGAAATGGCAGTACAGTGCTCTAAAATAACAGTTCTTATTTAAACATTTGTTTAATTTTTATGGTTGCTTGCTCTAGAAAATTTAAATCTTAATAAACTTAATGTTATGGGTAAACTTATGTTTAAGAAATTTTTGTCTCTTTTACACATGACTGATTTTTACAATCTTATACAGACTTTAGTACAAACTTATACAGACCTTAGTATATCAATCAGATATCAAACAAAAGTACTCATGAATGAGTAATCCCATATCAAATTTACTTTACTTATTTATCAAAATATTAGACAAATTTTTTGAACACTGTAAACCATTTTTTTGATTGAAAGAAAAGTCCTGGAACAAAGGCATATTAGACCTTTTGTAGACATTAATAGTTTATTAGATTTTTGAACACCTAGAAAAACTTGTAAGCTTAAATTTAAAGACATTTATATTTATCTGTTTACCCAATTTAAATTGAAACATTTAAATCACGTGAATTAAAGATCTTTGGATCCACTTTTTAAAATTGTTTTTATGAGTTCTTTTTAATATGAGTGCTCCTTATATATGTTAATTTGTGTATCATATATATGATATATGGATATATATATATATATATATATATATATATATATATATATATATATATATATAGACATACAACACATAACAAATTGTGCACACATAATAAAAGTGAAGGCCTTGTAGCTTTTCACAGGTGAAATCTCCATTGCAATGATTTAAAAATTCCACAGTTGGTCAAAGATATTACTGATCAGAAAAACATTAACCTAGGTCTGTAGGAGCAAAATCATGAGCTCAAAAAATAAATAAAGAACCTAAGGAAAAAATTATGAGTCCTAGAAAAATGACTGGCCAGTAATTGGTAAATACCATACAATTTACCTTTTTTTCCCCTTAGGCCTCAAATAAGTCTCCTACTAAGCTTACAGGCTTCTTTCATTTGCATTTCAAAATAAGTCCTGGCTGAGGTCTGGAAGAAGAAGGAAAAAAAGGCTATTCTGAGCAGAAACCTTAGGCCTAAGGTATTTTAACCATAATTTTCATGTTAGGATGTTGAAAATTATGATACAAGTTTAAGATACAATTCACAAAATTTTATATCTTTACAAGTTGTTTTGTCAACAGATATCATACTATGATTTAGTATCCTTGTCCAAATTAATGCACTGGTACACACAGTGACATTTTCCCAGGCTACCTAATTTAAAATTGGTGAAAAAAAGACTGAATGATTGGGAAGTTACTTGCCAACTTGGAAGTAGAGTTCTTTATTTTCCATCCTAAGTATTTAAGTTCTCTGGCATGAATTATCTGAAACCATGAACTAAACAAATACCTAAACCCGACTTTTAACTGCAAGATTGTGGAATGCTTCAAAAACCCATTCAGATACCAGATTGGTACAATGAAACATCATCATTTAGACACACATTCAGCTAAGATCATTTCCAAGAAACAATTTATAATATTAACACATTATTGCACATGTCTTAAAGGGCTAGAAAAAAGGCACAAGAAAGACAGAAATGAACTCCAGACAATGGCTGACAGACAGAACCCTTTAAAACAGAGCAAATAAGAGAAAAATCTCCTTCTCCAGTGGCACCACAGATGTCCCCACAAGGGGACCAAATGTTTTCACAGAGGAGCTACCTGAAATATAAAATAAAGTGTCTCCATGGCGACTTTACTGCATTTAGTGTCCCCTTTTTGTTTTTCTCTTTTTTTAAGAAGACAGAGGTGGCATTATCCTTGCGGTGCAGGGAACGAAGGAGGGAATTCCCTGAAGCAACAGGGCTTCGGCAGATACTGGGAGATACTCAGTTCTTCATTCCCCAGCAGGCATTACCATCTGCACTGGGTGTGCTCCAGGCAGCAAGCTAGGGCCTTCTCTCATTCTGCTTAACAAATGGTGGTAAAGTTCATCACAGTTCCTTAAAACACAGTCCAAAGGGGTGTCAGGCTTACTTGCTTTGTTACCCATTTTCACGTTCAATATCCTTAAGATTTTATCACAGAAATCACAAAACAAAACGCACAAAAACAAACAAACAAAAAACATATAGAACACAGAACAAAACACACACACACACAAAAAAAAAAAAAAAAAAAAAACAGAATCCCGGTGCCAAAACAGAAAAACAGATGAGTAATTCAACGTCTTGCTAAAGCTCTGGGGTAGGAGCGCATGCGTGTCCCTCGGCACCTCTCTAACCTTCCAGAGGAATTCCCTACAGAACGGAACAGAGGACAGAACGATTCTCATTACTATCCTGGACAGGAGTGAATGTGAGCCTCCCCAGGCCACCTCTCTGTCATTAGAAGAGATCTCCCTTAACCAGATATAAGATGTTATCAAGGTGCCACTTACCTATGGAGGCCTCCTCCACCAGGTACTTGCTAATAGTTTCAGTGCGGTGGTTCACTGCAGTGCTCCCCAGACCGACGGCTCACTCCAAGGCCTTGGAACATCTCAAGTTGTGCACCCCCTAGAGTGGCTCCCCAGCCCGTAGCCCTGGAGGGAAGGCCAGCTTCAGAATTTTCAGCAGTCTGGTCTTGTGATCTGGTCGGGCAGGGTCATCTCACTGGGGAACTCCAAAATGTTGGAATAGGATGCAAGAAAAGACCAGTGACTCCAATTAAAATCAAATTAAGGCAGGCTTATTATTAAAACTGGCCAGGCTGCCTCTCCCTCCAAAAATGGCGGGAACAAGACAGCAACACCACCTTTCCTACAGCCCAGCTATATAGCCCAGAAAGTTACACAAAAAGGGGGTTACAGATAACAGAACTTTGAAAGCATCACACTGATGGTAGTTTACATTTTTTTTGCTGCCCCCAACATCAGAAATTATGAGGACCATTAGAGACTCAGAGAGGGTCGTTGTCTGGCCTGGGAAGGCCAATATTTATTAGGTGTCACTAATGTTTCAGAGAGCACTGTTATCTGGTCAGAGAGCCAGGCATGGATGAGTTCAAGGCACGGACAGGCATTACAAGCAGGTTCAGAATTTGCAGTAATTTATAGTAAAGCCCAAATTATCTTTTCATGGCTTTCTGGCAAGATGGCTCCCAATTCTAATAAAAGATCAGGTTGGGTCTATCAAGCCTGTCCTTTACTTTTGGAAACTCCTCTACAACCTGCAAGGTTGTGAACTCCTGACCATTTTACATTCCAGATATGTATTCACAGATTTTCTAACTCATGTCCTCCAACTGTGTCTTACTTGGGGTGAAGGTAATATCAAGGCATTGTTCTGGATGAGAGTGGGAAGATTTTTGTGTAGCACATATTTGCATACACATTTAGGAGATCACTCCTCCTAAACACTGATTTGGAACAGAAAATTCAATCTATGGGGGAGCTTCCTAGCTGAACAACATTATACATAAATACAAGTTCATTAAATAAATAGTTTTGGATCAGTGGATGATATATATTTCAAGATGGATTTAAATTGGCATATATATTGCTACATTTTAATGTCCATGTGACTTTTGTGTTTATAATGTTTTGTGATTTATGTGGATTTATAATCAAATTTTCACAAGATTATTCTCAGAAATATTCATCCAACTTAAATACATACTTTTTTCCTAGTACTGAAAAGTAACTTCAGTGAATGGTGGATAAAAATCCTAATATTTCTACAGTAACTGACCCAGATTAACATCAATGCAATTAGATTCCTATGGGACATGATGTGTATTTTGATGTTCATTTTTATTCAACATTGGTACATTACTATTTCTGCAGTTTATGCACATTATATATAGTATGATATATAATGTTCAATCACTTCCTTCTTGAGAACACATGTATTCTTACAGGTTTCTTGACTATTCTTTTCATGAGACTTCTTTCCAAACACATTATTGTTGATTTCCATAATCACTTTTGAAACAAAACTCACACACCTTTCAGGATAAACCACAACCATAATATTACCATTAGATGTATAACTGGTTGCAGTGAATGATTGTATATCAATATGAGATTTCTTTTATATTTTCAGATATCAATTCAATCCATTATTTAAAGTAGAGCAAGTTATATTATTTACACACAGTATGGTTTATTCATGCATTATCTGAATATTCATAGACACAGGGTACACCTATTTGTACCCTCAATAGTAATTTATACATCTACAAAATATTGCTACAGAAATGGTGGAAGAAATACTCAAGTCACCTGATCTACATATACATTTTATCACAATAATATTCTGGACACAAAATGCAAAGGTCACACTTATGATTTTACCAAAGCCTAAATAAAAAGTGAGCATGGATTAATAAAAACATCCATGTCCTGGTTACCTAATGCTCTCAAAAGTCAATCCAATTTGTGACAACATATTAGTTTCTGCCTAAGGTTATATATTCAGACTCAAACCGTTGAAAATGTCTAAACAAATTACACACTTCATACTTTTACTGACTTCCTAATGTCTCTATTTATATCTGCTTTCCTACATATTTTCCCCAATTCGTCATTGTGACTGACTCTTTACATGTGCTGACATTTACATTCACTCTCTACCCGAAACCTTATTTGTAAAGAACTTTTGGTACAAATCCTATACTCATTCTTCTTTCTAAACCTACTGACTATCTTGCTAATCCTACAGACTATCCCTTTTTTATTGGATATTCTGTATGTTATTCAATCATCTAGTGTATACGATCCTATTTCTTTGTATATCAATTTATCTGAGACATCTGTGCAGAATATAATTCAAAGCAAAGTATGCTACTCAAGGGCCCAAAGTCCTACTTGGCTTCAAGTCTTCCCTAGATTTCTGTTTCCATACTTATATTTCACCTATATATTCTTGTAAATATCTCAGGTTCCCAATACCGTTATTCATCCAGCAGAATGATTCCTAACGCAAATAGAACATGATATTAACATTAACCATACACTGTTCCCTCAATCTAACTTTACAGCAGTGCAGAGATAGAGTTGGTCTTACAATCCAGGAATATAGGGGATCTTCCACCTGCTGAGAATCTCAAAGATCCATGCAGAAATTATCCCTGAAGAAGATATAGAATGCTATGAAGGACCTGAGAGAGCAAAAGTCATTTTCCATGGCAAACAACCTGGTCAGGATGAAGAGATGTGTCTGAATAAGCCTCTCACATTTTAATGTAGACAAAATGGACCAAACCAACCCTGTGTGGAGATCTCTCCCCCAGTACCTATTGTTGATATACCATTCTAACTTGTGAAAGTGTCACAGGAAGTAGGGGCAGCCTCCATCTCATGGGACCTTAGGAAGAAACTGTTAGGACAAAGTGTTTTCCAAGGCTGTGAGCTCATTCAGTTCATGAAGGAAGTGACCTACCTCACTTCTTTGTGATGGAACTCTCTGAACTTGGGATCCCGGAAACCAGGCACCCAGGGTCAGGCCCAGTAACAGTCACAGAGATCTCACTTTTTTGGATTTATCATGGAAAGAGTCAGTCTTTCTTGGTACTTACAGATGTGAAGATGGTCAAATGCCAGAAAAAATCTGAAGAGGTGTCTTCAGTGAGAATGCAGGTAGTGGCGGCTCAAAGCTGGCTCCTGACAACTTCACAGAGTGGGCCAAGGAGTCCAGATTTGAGAACAGACAGGCCATTTCGGGTGAACAAAGAATGGCTCACCAGGCAGAGGACACTCCGGTTAGTAACAGACCTTCTTGGGGGAAGGAGGTGCATTTGTGGGAATGAGTGTGGGTTTGTGGTTTTGTCTCATGTTCTGAGAATAGGTAGGAAAGTTGGTTTGTTTGGTTTGGAGTGGACTCTTTCTATTAAGTCATTTGACAAGGCAAGTGTTTCTATGTCTGTGTATCCCACTGTGTCCGTGGGTGTAGACATTACAAAAGAAAATGCATCAATGGATGTGTCCTGTCTAGGAGAAAGCTTCCCAACATTCACGCTGCCCAATTTATAAAAGGACAGAGGGTTGCCTTATTTGTGGGCAAGACCTGAAATCTTCCTAAGTTCCTGTTTTCTTCCTGAATTCTGGCCACTCTCCAGAATAGGCTCATGATTTTGTGACCAAGATAGGTACCACCTCCAAGCTCTGTGACTTGGCCATGTACTGGATAGCTGAAGGGAATGGCGAGAATCTCAGAAAACTCAGATATCAATGTTACCAGGAAAGTCTCAGTGGAGAAACCCTGCTTTGGGACTTTTGCTTACCTATTGTTCTATAGCACTGAATGTCAGGAAGGTCTTTGCCTAAGGCCACCCCGTTGTGAAGCCTGAATAAAACAGTTCTCTAATGTAAATGAATGGGCATCACCTGTCCCTTTTTGAGTAATTGATTTCGAAAGGGATGTGTCTGAATCAGCCTGTTGGCCCTGTGTGAGGCTGTGGCTTAGATTCTCAGCACCTGATGGATCTAAAGAAAGATGCCATGTGTGCATCCAAAACCAAAATGGCCAAAAGAGTACTCATTATGGATGAAGTCTCTCGCCTTCCTCTGTAAGTTTCCTGACCTCCATAAGGTGAGAATAGGAATCCTTTGGGTCAAATGAGTTTTTCAAAGCCCTTCAGAGTCTAGCCCATTGGTGCTTGGGTTTTCTCATGACCCCAATCCACATGAAGAATCTAAACCCCACAGTCAGTAGGCCTCAAATTGGAGAAGTGGAACAGTAATAATGGTAGGCCTATTTGATCACTCCTGGTTCAGAGGAAGGGTTTCCAGGCCACCCTGACTTTAGGCAAATGACGGGCAAGGGAGCTTATTTTGGAAACTGTCTTGTCCAGCGCCCCTCATAGAAACCTCCAGCTAGAGGTTATGATGAGTGTCTATGTGGAAAAGATGAGGGCCATATGGGAGTGTTTTCGTTTAAATTTTGGTCATTTGTGTGGCGATTGGAAGAAATCACTGGGTCCACCTGGGCTTGAACTCTAGTGTGAATCCCTATAGAGACTGAATTCTGAAACTGACCTCAGAGAAGTATTGCCATGAGCTTTGTTGGGATTTTAGGAGCCCATGCATGAGAGTAGCCCTTATAAACTTAGATCAAGGCCACAGAGCACTGGGAATCTCAGCCAAGATAATCCATGATTTTCTTCTTAAAGTCTTGGCAGCCATAGCTGAGAGTCAAAACACACATGTACCTCACATTGTAGACTTCAATTGGACTGGCTTCATGTGACCTTTTGACAACTCTTTGGGAAGCCTTGCCTATGAGAGTTCTCCAGAGTTTCATTGAAATGAGCTTCCTCAACATTTAATGGTTTTTGAAAACCACAGTTCCTCCAACTTCATCCTCAAAAAAATGGCTAGATAAACACCATGAAATTTTTGGAATTCCCATGACCAGGTGGCACTGGAGAATTTTTGGATGTCCTATTGCTGATCATGAGTGTATCAGACAGTGCCTTGACTGACTAGGTTTCATGAAAATTGTGTAGAACAGAGATGCCAGTAAGTTGGAGCCTGCAAATTAGTGGGCCTAGAGCAGTGGTGTGAAGGTGTGTGATAAAACGTGTGGTGGGGCCATGTGGATCTGCCACTGGCTTCCAAATGGCTTGTGAATGACATGGTACAGCCAGCAGAACCTTCCATGTAAAGGCATCTTTTTGTATAGGGAGATTTCAAGGCAATGTTCAGAATCAGGTTGCTATGGACAAAGGGGCAACCCATGTGGGATAGAATCCTGGTTGGTGCATTCATATGCAGACCGTGACCTCCACACGTGACAGAACTCCCTCCAGCACTGTGTCCCAGTTGATCTCCTTGTATTTCATGAAGAAAATACCAAAGTCCCAGTGCAGCAGCAAGAACTACCACGAAAAGTGGAGGAGGACCAAATGGCTTCACAGTTCACACGGTGAGTCACTTAGCTCCCAGTGGCCATAGTTTAACTACAAAGAGAGTATTCGCACTGCTGCCTCATGTTCATTGGAAAATTAGAAACAATGTCCTCCAGGTCACATAGATGCAGACCCAGCTTTGATGGTCTCACTAGAAAGTAAGCTAAAGCTACTGACAACAACATATATTTCAAGTGCCCAACCTCAGAGGCAGTTTATCAAGAAGTCTTTAGGCCAGCAGAACTCCATGTTTGTGGAGTGTTTACCATGTGCCTTACTTTTGGAAACTGCTCTACCACTTCCAAGTTTGTGAAATCCTGAGTATATTCCATTCCACATATGCATTCACAGATTTTCTAACTCTTCTCCTCTAATTGTGTCTTACTTGGGGCGAAGTTAATGTCAAGGCATTGTTGTGGATGAGAGTGGGAAGATTTTTGTGTAGCACATATATGCATACACATTGGATTCATTTTCCAATTTTCCATTCGAAATACTTAATCCCTGACACTAACTCATAAACTACTAGACTCTGACTGCTAATCCTAATATGATGGAGAAAACTAACCCAAACAGAATAGAAATACAAGCAGTTCAAAGGAGGCATGGTGTATATTTGGACTTGCCATTTGCATTATGAAGGGTAGGTGTTATAAATCTAGTTAATTTTTAATTGAAATAGTTCTCCTTGTGTTTTTAAAGTTAATAAATATATAAATTCCTGTCTCCCTTTCCCTGTAGCCTATTCAGAACATGTATTTTTATATGCACATATAGAATCCTACCTGGTATCACATGTACATTCTTGTGAGGTGGCTGACTTGGCAGATACAAATTATGAGAAGAGATCACTCCTCCTAAACCCTGTTGGATCTTAAAATTCAACCTATGGGTGAGCTTCCTAGTTGAACAACATTAAACATAAATCCATGTTCAGTAAAAGAAATATTTTTGCATCTGTGGATGATATATATTTCATGATAAATTTCGATTGGCATATATATTGGTAATTTAATGTCTCTGCATGTGTGTTTTTTGTATATATATATATATATATATATATATATATATATATATATATATATATATACTCTCCAGATTTTTCAAAATATGAAATATATGTGTCTTATATACACTCCCTAAATTCATTCATGTTCATGTGTATGGATTTATAATCAAGTATTCACAAGATTATTCTCAGAAGTATTCATCCACCTGAAATACATATTTGTTACCAGTACTGAAAACTAACTTTAGTTAACGTTGCATACAAATACTAAACTTGTACAGTAACTGACCCAGTTTAACATCAATGCAAGTAGATTACTATGGGACATGATGTGTATTTTGACATTCATTTTTATTCAACACTGCTACATTACTATTTCTTCAATTTATGCACATCATAAGATATATATTTCATCCACAAGTTAGCAAACTTATAGGCATTTGTTTCACTTTCAATAACTTCCTGCTTCAGAACACATGGATTCCTCCAGGTTTCTTGTCTGGTCTTTTCATGAGACTTCTTTCCAAACACATTATTTTCAACTTCCATAATCAATTTTGAAGGAAAACTCACACACTCTTCATGATAAATCATAATCCTAATATAACGTTTAGATGTTTTACTGGTTGGAATGAATGTATGTATATCAATATAAGATTTCCTTTATATTTTCAGATATCAATTGAATCCATTATTAAATTTGGAATCCATTATATTATTTATTCACAGTATTGTCTATTCATGCATTATCTCTATATTCATATCACAGGGTACACCTATTTGTACCCCCAATAATAATTTGTACATTTCGACACAGAAGCAATGGTCACACTTATTATTTTACCAATGTAAATGTCAGGCGAGCATCGGAGGAAGAGACTACCAGGGACTGTCTAATGCAACAGCCAAAAGTTTATGGGGGTCCAACATGCTGGGGCTCAGAGCTCCCTTGAATAGAGCAGAGAGCCCTGAGAACAGCTTAAGCAGAGCTTATATACTTTCCTTGGAGAGGGCAGGGAGGGAAGATTATTGATGGGTCAGCGCGATTGGGCAGTTTGCGTGCAAATGGGTGAGGGAGTACATTCTGCAGTTTTGCAGTTGGTACAGAACATTCAGGGAACAAGATTAGCAAACAGTTCTCAAGATATCAACAGTGTTTTGTTAAGCATACCGTAAAACTGGAAGTGACAATTACCTATTTTATTTACCTTTCATTCCCCACTTTCTTTTGGTTACATTAAATCATAATAGTGATCATTGAGGATGTCACATTTTATGTTTGCTAGTGTGGTATATTGATTTCTGATTACCATAAGTTTAACTTGTCCAATTTGAGCTTGGAGAAAGGAAACTACACGGTTGAGCAAACAGGGTCCTACAGTTAGCAATAATGTGAGGATTATTAATGGACCGGCCAGGGCTGATAAAAGCATAGTTACCCAGGGGGACTCTGTGAACCAAGACTCAAACCACCCTTTTTGGGCCTCTCTCTCTTGTTGATGCTCTTCAATGCGTCTTCTTAATTTAATCATAGATTCTTTTACAACTCCAGTATGGTAGGCATAATAACAACATTCTTCCCTCAATGCAGGACAAAGGCCCCTTCTCTCATGAAGAGGAGGTCGAACCCTCGCCTGTTCTGTAAAACAACTTCAGAGAGAGAGGTTAAAGATTCTTGTAAAGCTGTGATGGTGGTTTTTTAATATCTTTAAGTTTTGGTCTATTGCTGCTTCTAATTGGGTCATTTGTTGTGTCCCATGGATTAGGGCAGTGGTTCCTGTGCCCTTCTCTGCAGCAACTACTATTCCTCATAGGATGGCTAAAGTGAAGGATACAGGTTGCCAGCAGAACCGGGTTGTATGCCCCCCTATTTGAAATTTAAATGATCCTGCCCCATGATAGAGCACTCGGGGAAACATCTGCACCATTACATAATTAATCACATCTGTTGATAATTTTATGAATAAACAATGTTTAAGTATATAGAATTATAGTGTTGTAGGTATGGACAAGGCAAGGCACCTAAGATAGCACCAAAGACAGGGAAACAGTCCTATTTGGTTGCAACCGGATATAGAGGGCATTGCTTCTGTTGTAATCAATTAATCCCCTGAATCCCAAGTTTAGGTAGTTTCAGAATTTTGTACCCAACATGTAAGGGAAAAGACTCAGAAATTCACAGTCTGCAGAAGTTCACAAAAAGCAGTTTTTGGTTCTGTTTTTATTTTCCTCTTCTCTGGGAAAGATAACTTATTAAGGACACCTGGGAGGGGGAGAGCTTTTTTCTTCTCTTTTATTTTCTCCCTGCCAGCTGTTACCATGGAGCCCAGTTGGTAACTTCTTTATCTTGGAAATGTAGCCATCTCTGGAAGCCTCAGCTCAAGGCCAGAGGCCTTGTTCACATATTTTGTGAAAAACTAGTAAGGGGGTGTCTAGCTTAGAAGGGCTGATTTTTCCAGCCAGTGGCCAAGTATAACAGAGCAACACGAAAAGAGGAAGTTTATCTACACTGAACTCTTTTATAGGGACTTTGTTGCTGAAAGTCCTAAAGTCAGCCACGATGAAGACTTCTGGAGAAGGCCATTTAAGATTTTTCTGTGGGCCTGGTACAGAGGGGAAGACGGGGAAGGCGGGGGGTGAGAGCAGTTCTGTGGTTCTGAGAATGAGGAAAAAGAGATATAAAAGAATAATGGGAAAAGGGTTTGGGATTTTCCTGGCAACAAAACTTGAGCAGTAGAACAGGTAGAGCAGATGGGAAGACGGGAATGAGTATCTAAAAAGCCTGTGAGGGACTTTAAATTCTTAGTAACCTGTTTTTAGTGATGACAAAACAACTTTAAAGGCCATTTTCATTACATCTTGGATAGGCGTCTGAGGGCACTCCTCAGCTGGTTTGAGCTTTGGGTTAGCTGGTAAGAGGACCTGGTGGGACCCGGTGTGGGCACTGACAGGAGAAGAGAGGAGTGAGTGGGTGGAAGGGTACCTCAGTACCTGCTACCTCAGCAAGGGGGCAATGGTCTGAGAACCAGCGGAGGTTTGGGTTTTTGATCTAGTAATTGGAGGGGAGAAATCAGGTTGTTGATGTGAGAGTGACAGCAGAGAATCTGGAGCAGAAGGATCTATTGGAGAAACATATTTCGTGATGTGAGCAAAGGAGGGAAAAGGCCTACACATAGGGGAATTTTCTTCAATCCTTTTGATCACTTGCCGAAGTTGAAATAGTCACACAGAATTTGAGGATCTAGAGACCCCTCTGGGGGCCATCGGTTTTGGTTGTCTAATTGGTAATATGGCCAATGCTGTGAACTGAATTTGATGAGGAGTTTGGGTTCCACCAGGCAGCCCCTGTATGCTCACATCCCCATGACTTACGGAAGAAGACGGCTTTTCCCCCACACAGCCGTGGTTGTTTGTGGCTTTGATAGTCCACCGGGCAAACATAGTAATCTAGGCTAGCCAACCTGCATCAGGCTTGCGTGTCCCTACATCCATAATGTTTGTTTCCATTATCTATGGTACGGGAGAAATTTAATGGAATTTTAGTGGGATCCTCTTCATCAGAGATATCCCAATTGGAAAGACGTATACCCAGCTGACAAATATCTGGGTGGAGAGTTGGCCACCAGGTCCCTAAGGGGGCTGTATGTGAGACAGACCATACTTCTTGTCTAATAGGATTTGTGATCAGCCATCGCTGCTGAATGGGCTGATGATGGTTAGGACTAGTGGTGGCCAATGGGAGAGTCTATAGCCTTATCCACATGGCAAATATGCAATTTGAAAGGGTTACCAGTCTTTTCCACTTTCAAGAAAGTGTCTGGACAGGGCACAGGCTTGAGATGAGAATTAGGATCCAGGAAGTGATTCCGTCTACCTTTACCACTGTAGGTTTTATAAGTAGCACCTGGTATGGTCCTGTCCAGCGGGGTTCCAGGGATGACACCTGATGTCATCTTATGTAGATGAAGTCTCTTTTTTGATATCGATGTGGAGTCTCCTCTTCACCAGGTTGGTAGGCAGTGGCCAGCTGTTTTGACAGGTATCCCTGAGTTCTTTCAATAGCTTTAAGTTTGTCAAGCAAGGGGGTGTGGAAGGGATCGGTAGGTCTTAGAGTTGTGGTTAGGTCCCCTGGAGGAGGGGCCCCATAGAGAATTTCATAGGAGGTGAGGTTACACAAAGAAACAGAGGGAGTATTTCTTGCATGAAACAGTGCATAAGGCAGGAGCATAGTCCAATCTTTGATGTCCTCTCTAAGCTTAATTTCGTTAAGGTCTCTTTAATGGTTCTATTAATTTTTTTAACCTGTCCTGAGCTCTGGGGTCTATAAGCACAATGTAACGTCCAATTTATCCCCAGGATCCTGGCTAACCCCTTACTTACCTGGGCCATGAACGCCGGTCCATTATCAGACCCTATTACCTTAGGTAGGCCGTATCATAGAAAAATATCTTTCAGGATTTTCTACCACCATTTGTGCCTTTTTTTTTTGTGGGGAAGGCTTCAATCCATCCTGAAAATATATCTACAAACACTAGGAGATATTGAAGTCCATACCTTGCTGGCTAAATTTCAGTAAAGTCCACTTCCCAGAATTTCCTGGTCTGGTTGTTCATAGGTGCTTTCCTGCAGGAAGCTTGGAAGGGTAATTGTTCTATTGACAGAACGGACAGGGTTTTGTTACCCGTTCAGTTATGTCCTTTCGCTGTGAGTCGGTTAGTGGAAAACTCTGTTCTTGATCCTTCAGGAATGCCTGCAGTTTCTTTGGACCAAGGTGTGTGAATTGATGTACATTTTTAACGTAGTGTAGGGCTTTCTGAAATTGCAGGCTTGGCTCAGTGAAGTTGAGGAGTTCAGTGCCAGTGTCGTAAGATGTTATCAAAAGCCTGCTGGTGCTCAGGGGTCCATTGGAATTGGGCATCTCCCTTTAACAGCGAGTATAAAGGAGAAGTTAAGGACGCAAACACAGGAATCCATAACCTGCAAAACCCAGTAGTCCCAAGAAACTCTTTGTGTTGTCTGCTGCTGGGGGGGGGGGGTATCTGCACAACCGTTTGTTTTCTGGGCTCAGTGAGCCAACGTTTACCACCTCTAAGGGAATAGCCCAGGAAGACTACTTCTTGCTGGCAAATTTGGGGTTTTTTGGAAGAAGCTCTATACCCGAGTTGAGCAAGCTTACATAATAGTGCTTGGTTCCCAGACTCACAGTTTTCCTTGGTGTTGGCTGCAGTAGCAGGTCATCCACGTATTGAAGCTGGGTGACTTCGGGGTGCATAGTTCTGAAGTTGTTGACATCTCTGTGGAGGGCTTCATCAAAGAGAGTGGGGGAGTTTTTGAACCCCTGTGGGAGTCTAGTCCATGTTAGTTTACCATACGTTCCGGTTTCTGGGTCTACCCACTCAAAAGCAAACAGAAACTGACTGTCTTTATGCAGAGGTATGCAAAAGATAGCATCTTTATGTCCATACCATTTCTACTCAGGGTTCAGAGTGATAAGCAGATTGTACAAATTATTTACCGTGGGGTGAATGTCCTGCACTCTGTTGTTGATCTCTCTTAGGTCTTGAACGGGGATAGTCCCCAGTTCCTGGATTTTTTACTGGTAGCAGGGGAGTGTTCCAGGCCGATTGACAGGGCCTTAGGACCCTAAAGCCAGATATTTCTGAATATGGGGCCTTAACCCATCTTTAGCATTTTTGCTCAGAGGATGTTGTTTGACATTGATTGGGGAGGCTGAGGTTTTTAACTCCACTGTTCTTGGAGGTTGTTTCATGGCTAGTCCTAACCCAACAATTTTTGCCCAGGCATCTGGGTAATCTGTTATCCATTTCTGGGGTAGCTTGCCTGTTTGATCATTCTTGGGGTGTGTGAAAAGTGGATGTTCATCTTCGACTGACATTTATAAAGCCATGACTATAGGAGTTTTTAATGAAGGATTTAGAAATTTCATTTTGGGGCCTTCGGGGTTAAAAGTTGTTTTGGCCCGGAGCTTACTGAGCAGATCTCTGCCCATCAATGGGGCCAGGCATTCTGGGATTACTAGGAAGGAATGTTGGATTTTTCCTTTCCCCATGTCCATGGTCCTCTTAGTTGTCTAAGTCTGATATTTACTGCTGTTAGCCCTTTGAACTAGAGACCTTTTATTTGATAGAGGGCCCAGTGGGGCCTTAAGGGCTGAGTATACTGCTGCTGTATCCACTTCAAAGTTTATGGGGTCCCCTTCACTTCAAATGTTACCCTGAGCTCGGGGAAGGGATCTGAGCCCCGACATTCTCAGTCAACCTCCAGAGTCAGAAAGGCTGTCTGGCGTGGCTGTCTCTTTCTAGGGCACTTTTTGGCTCAGTGTCCTTTCTCTTTACAGTAGGCACATTGATCTGAGGCCAAGGGTGGCCTCTGGTGGGGACCCAGGTATCGCTTCTTGTCTCCCTGTTTCTTAATTTCTGGCCTATTTATTGTTGTGACCAGGACCTTAGTTAATACCTTCATCTGTCTTTTTCATCTGTCATCCTCCCTTTGCTCCCTTTCGTTCTCTCTGTTTCTCTCTTATAGGATACTTTCTCGGCTACCCTGAGTAAATCTCTCAAAGTCATATCTTGTAATCCATCTAAGTATTGTAACTTTCTTTTAATATCCAGATCAGCTTGCCCAATGAAGGCCATCATGACATATGTCTTTTGATCCTCTGCCTGAAGATCGAAAGGAGTATATCTCCTATATGCCTCCATAATTCTCTCTAGAAACATAGAGGGATATTCATCAGGCCCTTGAATAATCTCTCTTACCTTGGCCAAATTATTTGGTTGGCTAGCGGCCGGTTGGAAACCCACTATTAGGGCCCGGCAATAAGTGGACAGATGCTCCCTACCTTCAAAGGTGTCGGGGTCCCAGTTGGGTCAGTTCAAGGGTAAGCCGGCTTTGATTATGTTGGGAAGTTGTGTTGGTCACCCATCTGGTCCGAGGATATTTTTTTCTAGCTTCCAGAAAGTTTCTCTCTCGTTCCTCTGTCATGAAGAGAATCCCTAGGATTTGTTGGCAGTCATCCCAAGTAGGCAGGTGTGAAAACGCCAGGGAGTTCTTTGAGTTCTTTTAGATGGGCCAGCTTTCTCCAGGGAAGGAGGGGCTGTGTGTGTGACAAGGGGGAGTCATCTGGTGGGCGCTGGGCCGGCCTAGCTTTCTCCAATGGCGGAGAGGCTGAGTCAGCAGCAAAGGAATCACTTAGAGGTTGTTGGGGGTTGGTGGACGACGGCAGCGGATAAGAAGGGTAGGAGAGTCCAGTAGAGTCTTGAGACTCAGGGAGAACAGAGGTTGGAGGAGGAAGAGCAGAGGGTTTGTGAGATAGAATCATGGTGGAAGGAGTAGGAGTGGGCGCAGAGACAAAGAAAGGCTTCACCCATGTAGGAGGAGATTTGCAGAGGTCCTGCAAAGTTAAGATATATGGCTGTTGATCTGGATGTCTATGTGGCCCCGGTTGAAAGACAAAATCTCTGACGTTTCAAATTAGTGGGAAGTAGATGTTTCTAGGGGCTATCCAACTCCAAAGGTGGGTCATTCTGAGGCACAGAGGGTCTGCCAGGTCCAGCAATTTACTGAAAAAGAAAGATTCTGGGCCTTGCACAGATTTTGGTCCAGTGATCAAGGGTCAGGAAGAGAGGTGTTGAAGTGCTCTGTCCCAAAATGAGAGATACACAAACAGTGAAAGAAATCACACACTACACTGACAAGACAAGACAATAAAGACAGGCAATGGACGTCCAATACTGAGACCAGGACTGAGTAGCCGGCAAAACCTGATGGGCTGGCAATACTGAATCCGAAGCAAAATATCACTGAGTCAAGGAGACTATTGTTCCTCGATTTCCTGTGTCCTCTGGGGCATCCCCCAGGGACGTGGCCTGTGGCTCTGTGACACGTATGTCAGCCTCTGTCAGAGAGAGCTCACGCTCATCACCAATAGCCATTTTGCCAAGCCCTAACCTGAAACCTAAAACCAAAAAGAGTTCCCTTACTTACCCTGAAAAGAGCCCCTTGGGGATCTTTCATCCGCCGCTGCCGGATCTTGCTCGTGCCTCCAGATGTAAAGGTCGGGCAAGCATCAGAGGAAGAGACCACCAGAGGAATGTCTCAAGCAACAGTAAATGGTTTACTATGGGTCCAGTATTCTGGGGCTCAGAGCTCACTTGAATAGAGCAGAGAGCAATGAGAACAGCTTAAGCAGAGCTTATATGCTTTCCTTGGAGAGGGCAGGGAGGGAAGTTTATTGATGGGTCAGGGCAAGTGGGTGGTTTGCGTGCAAACGGGTGAGGGTATACATTTGCAGTTTGGCAGTTGGGGACAGCACATTCTGGAAACAAGATTAGCAAACAGTCCTCAAGACTTCAACAGTGTTTTGTTAAGCATACAGAAAAACAGTAAGTAACAAGTACCTATTTTATTAACCTTTCACCAAAGCCTAAATGGAAAGTGAGCATGGATTACTAAACACATCCATATCCAGGTTGCCTAACGCTCTCAAATCAATCCTATTGGTGACTACATATTTGTTTCTTCTTAAGATAATATATTCAACCTCAACCCTGTTGAAAATGACTAATCCTATCACTCACTTTATATTTTCCTGATTTCCTAATGTCTCTATTGATATCTGCTTTCCTACATATTTTCCCCAGTTCATCATTGTGACTGACTCTTCACATGTGCTGACATTTACATTCACTCTTTATCCGAAACCCTATTGCTAAAGAACTTTTGGGCCAAATCCTATACTCACTCTTTTTTCTAACATACCGACTATCTTCCTAATCCTAAAGACTATCCCTTTTTGACTGGATGATCTCTTCGACAAGCAATCATCCAAGGTACAAGGTCCTATGCCATTGTATATTGATTTATCTGAGACATCTGTGCAGAACATAATTCAAAGCTAAGTATCCCAATCAACAGCCCAATGCCCTTCCTGGATTCAAATCTTATCTAGATTTCTGTTTTCAAACTTATATTTCACCAATATATTCTTGTAAATATCGCAAGTTCCCAATACCATTATTCATTAAGCAGAATGATTCCTAACTCAAATGAAACATGTTATTAAGCCTAACCATACATTGTTCCCTCAAACTAACTTTACAGAAGAGCCGAGACAGAGTTTATCTTACAATACAGTAATGTAGGGGATCTTCCACCTGCTGAGAACATCAAAGGACCATGCAGAAATTATACCCTGAAGAAGTTGCAGGCAGCTATGAAGGACCTAAGAGGGGAAAAGTCATATTCCATGGCAAACAACAGGGTCAGTATGAAGGGATGTGTCTGAATCAGCCTCTCCTTTCGTAATGTAGAGAACTGATGAAACCATGCCTGTGTGGAGAGCTGTTTACAGGTGCCTATGGTTGATATACCATTCTAACTTGTGAAAGTGTCAAAGGAAGTAGGGGCAGCCTCCATTTCATGGGACCTTTCGAAGCAACTGTTAGGACAAAGTGGTGGCCAAGGTAGTGACCTCATTCAGTTCCTAAAGAAAGTGACCTCACCTCTCTTCCTTGGTGATCAAAAAATCTGAAATTGTGATGCAGGAAGCCAGGCACCCAGAGCCAGTCCCAGTCCCAGTCCCAGTGGTCTCACTTGTTTGGATTTACCAAGGACAGAGTCAGTCTTCCTTGGTACCGACTGATATGAGGATTGTCAAATGGCAGAAGAGCTCTGAAGAGGGGCCTTTCCTGAGAAAGCAGGTATTGGTTCACCACTGGCTCCTGACAACTTCACAGTGTTGGCCAAGGAGACCAGATCTGAGAAAGGACAGGCCATTTCAGGGGAACATAGTATGGCCCACCAGTTAGAGGACACTCCAGATAGTCACAGACCTACTTGGGTTAAGGAGGTGCCTTTGTGGGTGTTCAGTGAGTTTGTGCTTTTCTCTCATGTTCTGAGAATAGGTAGAAAAGGCAGTTTTTTTGGGTTGGAGTGGACTGTTTCTAGTAAGTCGTTTGACAAGGCTAGTGTTTCTAAGTCTTGAGTATCCCACTGTGTCCGTGGTTGTAGACATTAGAAAAGAGAAGGCATCAAAGTATGTGTCCTGTCTAGTAGAAAACTTCCCAGCATTCATCCTGCCTAATTGAAGAATGGACTTTGGTTTGCCTTATGGATGGGCAACACCTACTAAATTCCTAAGTTCCTGTTTTCTTCCTGAATTCTGGCCACTCTCCAGAATAGTCTCATGGTATTGTTTCCAAGATATGTACCACCTCCAAGCTCTGAGACATGTCCATATACTTGATAGCTGTAGAGAATGGGAACATCTTAGAAAACTCAGATATCAGTGTGACCCGGAAATTCTCAGTGGAGAAACCCTGCTTTGGTTCATTTGCTTACCTATGGTTCTGTTGTCCTGAATGTCAGGAAGGTCTTTGCCTCAGGCCACCCCTTTGTGAAGCCTGAAGAAAACAGTTTTCAAATGGAAATGAATGGGCATCACCTGTGGATCTTTGCTTAATTGCTTGTAAAAGGATGTGTCTAAATCAGCCTCTTGGCCCTGTATGAGGTTGTGGCTTAGATTCTCAGCACATGATGGATCTAAAGATAGATTGCATGTGTGCAATCAAAACAAAAATGGCCAAAATCTGTCATTGTTGATGAGTCTCTTGCCTTCCTCTGTTAGGATTCTGACCTCTATCAAGTGAGAATAGGGATCCTTTAGGTCAAATGAGTTCTTTGAAGAACTGCAGAGGTGCTTGTGTTTTCTTGTGACTCCAAATCACTTAAAGAATCTATCCCTGAGAGTCAGTAGGCCTCAAATTGGAGAAGCAGGCCTATTGGATCACTCCAGGTTCACAGGAAGGGTGACCATGCCACCCTGACTTTAGGCAAATGAGGGGCAAGGAAGATTATTTCGGACACTCTCTTGGGATGCGTCCCACATGAAAAACTCCAGCCAGAGGTAATGATGAGTGTCTCTCTGGAAGAAGGTGAGGACCATGTGGAAGTGTTTTGGTTTTAATTGTAGTCATTCGTGTGGCAGTTGGAAGAGATGACTGGATCCACCTGGGCTTGAACTCTGGTGTCAATCCCCTTAAACACTCAGTTCTGGTTCAATCATCAAAGAAGTATTGCCATGAATTGTGTTAAGAATTTAGGAGGCCATGCATGAGAGTCTCCGTTGGAAACTGAGATATAGTCCTAGGGTGGCTTTCCACAGAGCACTGGGAATCTCAGCCAGGATATCAAACTATTTTTTTCTGAAAGACTTGGAAGCCATATTTGCTAGTCAAAACACACATGGACCTCAATTGTAGACCTCGATGGGCCTGGATTCATGTGACTTTTAGGCCACTCTTTGGGAAGCCTTGCCTGTGAGAGTTCTTCAAATTTTTCATTGAAATGAGCTTCCTCACCATTGAATGATTCCTGAATGATTTGAAAGCCATAGTGCTTCCAACTTCATAATTGAAATTTGGCTAGATAAATACCATGAAATTTTTGAAATTCCAATGACCAGGTGGCAATGAAGAACATTTGGATGTCCTGTTGCTGATCACGAGTGTACCAGACAGTGCCTTGATTGACTGGTTTTGATGAAAATGGTGTAGAACAGAGATCTCAATAATTTGGATCCTGCTGAGTAGTGGGCCTAGAGCAGTGGTGAGCAAATGTGTGATAAAACATCTGAGGTGGGGCCATGTGGATCTGCCATTGGCTTCCAAATGGCTTGTGACTGACATGGTGCAGCCAGGAGACCCTTATATGTAAAGGCAACTTGTTATATGGAGAGGTTTCAGTGCAATGTTCAGAATCAGGTTGCTATGGTCAAGGGGGCATCCTATGTGGTATACAAGCCCTGTTGGTGCATTCTCCTGCAGACCCTGATCCACCACACGTGACAGAACTCGCGGCAACACTGTGTCCCAGTTGAACTCCTTGTATTTCGTGAAGCAAATACCAAACTCCGAGTGCAGCAGGAAGAAACATTAGGAAAAGTGGAGGATGATGAAATGGCTTCGCAGTCCATATGGGGAGACACTTAGCCCCCAGTGGCCACAGTTTACATACAAGAGAGAATTCAGCACTGCTGCTTCATGTTTATTGGAAAATTATAAACCATGTCCTCCAGATCACAGAGATGAAGACGCAGCTTTGATGGTCTCACTAGAAAGGAAGCTAAAGATCCTCACAAAAACATATATTTCAAGTGCCCAACCTAGAGACAGTTTCTCCAGACGTCTTTAGGCAGGCAAATCTCCATGTTTGTAGAGTTTTTACACTGTCCCTTACTTTTGGAAACTCCTCTACAATCTCCAAGGTTGTGAACCCTAAGCATTTTCAATTTCAGATATGTATTCAAAGATTTTCTAACTCTTCTCCTCTAATTGTGTCTTACTTGGGGTGAAGGTAATGTCAAGGCATTGTTCTGAATGAGAGTGGGAAAATTTTTTTGTAGTACACATTTGCATACACATTGATCCATTTTCCAATTTTCCATTCGAAATACTGAATCCCTGACACTAACTCATACCCTACTAGACTCTGACTACTAATCCTAATATGATGGAGAAAAATAAACAAAAAAAAAAAAGAAAATACAAGCAGTTCAGAGGAGGCATGGTGTATAGTTGGACTTCCCTCTTGCATGATAAAGGGTCGGTTTTATAAATCTACTCAATTTTTAATTGAAATAGTCCTCCATGTGTTTTTTTTTAAAGAGAGAGTTAGAGAGGAGAGAGAGAATTCTATAATATTTATTTTTTTAGTTATTGGCGGACACAACATCTTTGTTTGCACGTGGTGCTGAGAATCGAACCCATGCCACACGCATGCAAGGCGAGCGCGCTACCACTTGAGCCACATCCCCAGCTCTCTCCATGCGTTTTTAAAGTTAACAAATATGTGAATTCCTGTCTCCCTTTCTCTGTAGCCTACTCAGCACATGTACTTTTTATATGCACATATAGATTCCTACTTGGTATCACACGTATATTTTTATGAGTTGGCTGACTTGGCAGAAACAAATTGTAAGAAGACATCAGTCCTCCTAAACGCTGTTGGAACTGAAAATCCAAACTATGGGTGAGCTTCCTATTAGAACAATATTATACATAAACCCATGTTTAGTAAAATAAATATTTTTGCATCTGAGGGTGATATATATTACATGATGAATTACGATTGGCATATATATATATTGATACTTTTTAATGAATTTTTGTGTTTTTTTGTCTATATATATATATATATATATATATACACATACACTCTACAGATTTTATAAAATATGAAATATATTTGTCTTATATACACTCTGTAAATTCATTCATGTTCATGTATGTGGATTTATAATCAACTTTCACAAGATTATTCTCAGAAATAATCATCTACCTGAAATACATATTTGTTTCCCAGTGCTGAAAACTAACTTCAATCAATGGTGCTTCCAAATCCTAATATTTCTACAGTAACTGACCCAGTTTAACATCAATGCAAGTATATTCCTATGGGACATGATGTCTATTTTGACATTCATTTTAATTCAACACTGGTACATTACTATTTCTTCAGTTTTTGCACATCATAGGATATATATTTCATTCACAAGTTCACAAATTTATAGGAATTTGTTTCACTTTTAATCACTTCCTGCTTCAGAACACATGTATTCCTCCATGTTACTTGACTGGTCTTTTCATGAGACTTCTTTCCAAACACATTATTTTCGATCTCCATAATCAATTTTGAAGCTAAACCCACACACTCTTCAAGATAAACCATAACATTAATATTACCATTAGATGTATAAGTGGTTGGAATGAATGTGTGAATATCAATATAAGATTTCCTGTACATTTTCACATTTCAATTCAATCCATTATTAAAGTTGGAACCAGGTATGCTATTAATTCACAGTATGGTCTATTAATGCATTATCTCTATATTCATAGACACAGTGTACACCTCTTTGTTCCCCCAATACTAATTTATACCTCTTCAAAACATTGCTCCCAAAAATGGTAGAAGAAATATTCATGTCACCTTATCTATCTATCTATCAATATATATATATATATATATATATATATATATTTCTTTTTTTATCACAGTAATATTCTGGACACAAAAAACAAAGGTCATACTCATGATTGTATCAAAGCCTAAATGGAAAGTGAGCATGGATTACTAAAAACAACCATATCCAGGTTGCCTAATGCTCTCAAATGTAAATCCTATTGGTGACTACATATTTGTTTCTTTCTAAGATTATATATTCAACTTCAAGCCTGTTGAAAATGTTTAATCCTATCACTCAGTTTATACTTTGCCTGATTTTCTTATATCTCTATTGATATCTGCTTTCCTACATATATTCCCCAGTTCATCATTGTGTCTGACACTTCACATATGCTGACATTTACATTCAATGTCTACCTGAGACCCTATTGCTAAAGAAATTTTGGTCTAAATCCTATACTCACTCTTATTTCTAAACCTACTGACTATCTTCCTAATCCTACTGACTATTGCTTTTTGACTCGATGTTCTCTTCGACAATTAATCATCCAAGGTATAAGGTCCTAAACCATTGTATTTCAATTTGTCGGAGACATATATGCAGAACATAATTCAAACCTAAGAATCCCACTCAAGGACCCAATGCCCTTCTGACTTCGAATCTTACCTAGATTTCTGTTTTCATACTTACATTTCACCTATATATTCTTGTAAATATCACAGGTTCCCAATACCATTATTCATGGGGCAGAGAGATTCCTAACCCAAATCAAACATGTTATTAACCCTAAACATACACTGTTCCCTCAATCTAACTTTACAAAAGAGGAGGGACAGAGTTGGTCTTACAATACAGGAATGTAGGGGATCTTCCACCTTCTGAGAACATCAAAGGTCCATGCAGAAATGATCCCTGGAGAAGATATAGGCAGCTATGAAGGACCTGAGAGAGGAAAAGTCATCTTTTATGGTAAACAACCTGGTCAAGATGAATGGATGTGTCTGAATCAACCTCTATCTTCTAAATGTAGAGAAGATGGACCAAATCAGGCCTGTGTGGAGAGCTCTTCCCAG
Organism: Callospermophilus lateralis; assembly: GCF_048772815.1. Classification (NCBI taxonomy): domain Eukaryota; kingdom Metazoa; phylum Chordata; class Mammalia; order Rodentia; family Sciuridae; genus Callospermophilus; species Callospermophilus lateralis. The sequence continues at coordinate 1,658,836 of NW_027512722.1, read as the reverse complement.
GTGCCTATGGTTGATATACCATTCTAACTTGTGAAAGTGTGACAGAAAGAAGGGACAGACTCCATCTCATGGGACCCTTAGAAGTTACTGTTAGGACAAAGAGGTTGCCAAGGCAGTGACCTCATTCTGTTCCTGAAGGAAGTGACCTCACTTCACTTCCTTGCTGATGGAACTCTCTGAACTTGGGATCCAGGAAGAGAGGCACCCAGAGCCAGTCGCAGTCCCAGTCCCTGTGGTCTCACTTGTTTCAATTTACCAAGCACAGAGTCAGTCTTTCTTAGTACCAACAGATGTGAGGATGGCCAAATGCCAGGAAAGCTCTGAAGAAAGACCTTTCTGAGAAAGCAGGTATTGGTTCACCGCTGGCTCCTGACAACTGCACAGAGTTGGCCAAGGAGACTAGATTTGAGATACAACAGGCCATTTTGGGGGAATATAGTATGGCCCACCATTCAGAGGACACTCCACAAAGGAGGTGCCTTTGTGGGTGTAGGTGTGTGTATGGTTTTTTCTCAAGTTCTGAGAAGATGTAAGAAAGGCTGTTTGTTTGAATTGGCGTGGACTGTTTCTAGTAAGTCCTTTGACAAGGCGAGTGCTTCTATGTCTGTGTATCCCACTCTGTCCGTGGTTGTAGACATTAGAAAAGAAAATGCATCAATGGATGTGTCCTGTCTAGGAGAAAGCTTCGCAATATTCATCCTGCCCGATTTATTAATGGACTGCAGCTTTCCTTATTGAAGGGAAACACCTGCTATCTTTCAAAGTTCCTGTTTACATCCTGAATTCTGGACACTCTCCAGAATTGCCTCATTGTTTTGTGTCCAAGATATGTACTACCTCCAAGCTATGTGATATGGCTATGTACTGGATAGCTGAAGGGAAAGGCGAGCATCTCAGAAAACTCAGATATCAGTGTGACCAGGAAAGTCTCAGTGGAGAAACCCTGCTTTGTGCGTTTTGTTTACCTATTGTTCTGTTGCCCTGAATTTCAGGAAGGTTTTTGCCTCAGACCACTCCTTTGTGAATATCAATTCAATCCATTATTTAAAGTGGAACCAGCTATACTATTTATTCACAGTATGGTCTATTCATGCATTATCTGTATATTCATAGACACAGGGTACAGCTTTTTGTACAACCAATACTTATGTATATGTCTTCAAAATATTACTCGCAGAAATGGTGAAAGAAATACTCATGTCACCTAATCAACATATACATTTTATCACAGTAATATTCTGGACACAAAATGCAAAGTTCACACTTATTATTGTACTAAAGCCTAAATAGAAAGTGAACATGGATTACTTCCATGTTCAGGTTGCCTAATGCTCTCAAATATCAATCCTATTTGTGACTACATATTTGTTTCTTCCTAAGATTGTATATTCAAAATCAACCCTGTTGCAAATATCTAATCATATCACTCACTTTATACTTTGCCTGATTTTGTAATATCTCTTTTTTTATTGTTACGATGAGCCAATTTAGTACTTTTTTAATTTTTTTTTCATCTTTCATACATTTGATTCAAGTGAGTTATGCATTTCCATTTTTACCCCAAATACAGATTGCAGAATCACATCAGTTACACATTCACAATGTTTACATAATGCCATATTAGTGACTGTTGTATTCTGCTGACTTTCCTATCCCCTACTATCACCCCTCCCCTCCCCTTTCATCTTCCCTCTCTACCTCATCTGTTGTTGTTCCGTTCTCTCCCTTCCCCCCCTTTCCCCTCACAACCTCGTATATGTGATTTCGTATAACGATGAGGGTTCTTTCCGTTTCCATGCAATTTCCCTTCTCTCTCCCTTTCCCTCCCATCACTTGTCTCAGTTTAATGTTAATATTTTCCTCATGCTCTTTCCCTCTGTTCAGTTCTTAATTGCTCTCCTTAAATCAAAGAAGACATTTGGCATTTGTTTTTTAAGGATTGGCTAGCTTCACTTAGCATAATCTGCTCTAATGCCATCCATTTCCCTGCAAATTCCATGAATTTGTCATTTTTTAGTGCTGCATAATACTCCATTGTGTATAGATGCCACATTATTTATTATCCATTCATCTATTGAAGGGCATCTAGGTTGGTTCCACAGTCTGCCTATTGTGAATTGTGCTGCTATGATCATTGATGTGGCGGTATCCCTATAGCATGCTCTTTTATGGTCCTCAGGGAATAGTCCGAGGAGGGCGATAGCTGGGTCAAATGGTGGTTCCATTCCCAGCTTTCCCAGGAATCTCCATACTGCTTTCCATAATGGCCGCACCATTTTGCAGTCCCACCAGCAATGTACAAGTGTACCCTTTTCCCCACATCCTCGCTAGCACTTATTATTGTTTGACATCCTAATGGCTGCCAATCTTACTGGAGTGAGATGGTATCTTAGGGTGGTTTTGATTTGCATTTCTCTGACTGCTAGAGAAGGTGAGAATTTTTTCATGTACTTATTAATTGATTGTATGTCTTCTTCTGAGAAGTGTCTGTTCAGGTCCTTGGCCCATTTGTTGATTTTGTAATATCTCTATTGATATCTGCTTTCCTACATATTTTCCACTGTTCATCATTGTGACTGACCCTTCAAGTGTGCTGATATTTACTTTCACACTTTAACCCAAACCCTATTGCTAAAGAACTTTTGTTCCAAATCCTATACTCATTCTTCTTTGTTAACCTACCCAATATCTATCTAATCCTACTTACTATCCCTTTTTGACTGGATGTTCTCTTCGAATTTTAATCATAAAAGGTACAAGGTCCTATGCCATTGTATATCGATTTATCTGAGATATCTGTGCACAACGTAAATCAAAGCTAAGTATCCCAATGAAGGGCCCATTGCCCCTCTGGGCTTCAAAATTACCTAGACTTTCTTTTTTCATTTATATATTTCACCTCTATATTTTTAAAAATATCGCAGGTTCCCAATACCATTATTCATCCAGCAGAATGATTTCTAACCCAAATCAAACATTTTATTAACCCTAACAATACACTGTTCCCTCAATGTAAATTTAAAGAAGAGCAGGGACAGAGTTGGTCTTACAATACAGGAATGTAGGGGATCTTTCACCTGTTGAGAACCACAAGTTCAATGCAGAAATGATCCCTGGAGAATATGTAGTCAGCTATGGAGGACCTGAGAAAGCAAAAGTAATCTTCCATGGCAAAATACCTGGTCAGGATGACGGGATGTGTCTGAATCAGAACCTCTCTTCTCAATGTAGAGGAGATGGACCAAACCAGGCCTGTGTGGAGAGCTATTACCGGGTTCCTATGGTTGATATACCATTCTAACTTGTGAATGTTTCACAGGAAGTAGGGGAAGCCTCCATCTAATGAGACACTTGGAAGCAACTGTTAGGATAAAGTGGTTGCCAAGGCAGTGACCTCATTCAGTTCCTGAAGGAAGTGACCTCACCTTACTCCCTTGGTGATGGAACTCTCTGAACTTAGGATCCTGGAAGCCAGGCACACAGAGCCAGTCCCAGTACCAGTCCCAGTGGGTTCACTTGTTTGGAATTACCAAGGACAGAGTCAGTCTTTCTTTGTACCTACTGATGTTAGAATGGCCAAAAGCCAAGAGAGCTCTGAAGAGGGGCCTTTCCTGAAAAACCAGATAGTGGCCCACCGCTGGCTCCTGACAACTTCATAGAGATGGCCAAGGAGACCATATCTGAGACAGGACAGGACATTTCGGGGGAACATTGTGTGGCCCACCAGTCAGAGGACACTCCATAGAGTCACAGACCTACTTAGGGTAAGGAGGTGCCTTTGTGGGTGTGGTTGTGAGTTTGTGATTTTGTCTCATGTTGTGAGAATAGGAAAAAAAGGTGGTTTGTTTGGTTTGGAGTGAACTGTTTCTCGTAAGTCGTTTGAAAAGGAGAGTGTTTCTATGTCTGTGTATCCCATGGTGTCCGTGGTTGTAGACATTAGAAAAGAGAGTGCATCAATGGATGTGTCCTGTCCAGTAGAAAGCTTCCCATTTCATCCTGCCCAATTTATGAATGGTTTGCGGCTTTACTTAAAGATGGGCATAACCTGATACATTCCTAATTTCCAGGTTTATTCATGAACTCTGTTCACTCTCCAGAATAGGATCATGGTTTTGTGTGCAACATATATACCACCTCCAAGCTCTGTGACATGGCCATGTACTGGATAGCTGAAGGGAATGACGAGCATCTCAAAAAACTCAGATATCAGTGTCACCAGGAAAATCTCAGTGGAAAAACCCTGCTTTGGGCATTTTGCTTATATATTGTTCTGATGAACTGAATGTCAGGAAGTTCTTGCTCTGGCCACCCCTTTGTGAAGCCTGAAGTAAACTGTTTTCAAGTGGAAATGATTGGGCATCACCTGTGGCTCTTTGCTTAATTGCTTTGGAAAGGGATGTGTCTGAATTAGCATCTTGGCCCTGTGTGAGGTTCTGGCTTAGATTCTCAGCACCAGATGGATCTAAAGAAAGATCCCATGTGTGCATCCAAAACCAAAATGGCAAATACACCAGTCATTGTGGATAAAGTCTCGCTTTCCTCTGTGAGGTTCCTGACCTCTATCAAGTGAGAATAGGGATCCTTTGTGTCAATTGAGTTCTTCAAAGCCCTGCAAAGGTGCTTGGGTTTTCTCATGACTCTAATTTACATAAAGAATCTATACCTCTAACTCAGTAGGCCTCAAATTGAAGAAGCGGTGCAGTATTAACGGCATGCCTATTTGATCACTCCGGGTTCACAGGAAGTATGTCCAGGCCACCCTGACTTTAGGCAAAGGAGGGGCAAGGGAGCTTATTTTGGACACTGTCTTGGAATGTGCCCCTCATGGAAACCTCCAACCAGAGGTAATGATGAGTATCTATATGGAAAAAGATGAGCGCCATGTGGGAGTGTTTTGGTTTAATTGTGGTCATTGTGTGGCTGTTAAATGAGGTGCCTGGGTCCACATGGGCTTGAACTCTGGTGTGATTACACTTAGCGAGTGCATTCTGGATCTGATCTCAGAGAGCTTGTGTCATGAATTGTGTTGGGATTCTAGGAGGGCACGCATGAGAGTCTCCCTTGGAAACTGAGATCTAGGCCCAGGGTGGCTTTCCACAGAGCACTGGGAATCTCAGCCAGGATACCACATGATTTTTTTTTTTCTGAAAGACTTGGTAGGCATAGGTGACAGTCAAAACACACATGGACCTCACATTGTAGACCTCAATGGGTCTGATTTCATGTGACTTTTTGGCCACTCCCTGGGAAGCCTTGTCTTTAACAGTTCTACAGAGCTTTCATTGAAATGAGGTTTCTCATCATTTAATGGTTCCTGTACAAATTGAAATCCACAGTGCCTCCATCTTCATCCGTGAAAAATGGCTAGATAAATACAATAAAATTATTGAAATTTCCATGACCAGGTGGCACTGGAGAAAATTTGGAAAACCGGTTGCTGATCATGAGTATACCAGACAGTGCCTTGATTGACTAGGTTTCATCAAAATGGTGTATAACAGAGATGCCAGTAAATTGGAGCCTGCTGAGTAGTGGGCCTAGACCAGAGGAGGGGAGGTGTGTGATAAAACATCTGTGGTGGGGCCATGTTGATCTTCCATTGGCTTCCAAATGCCTTGTGACTCACATGGTGCAGCCAGCAGACCCTTATATGTAATGGTATCTTGTTATATAGAGAGGTTTCAGGGCAATGTTGAGAATTATGTTGCTGTGGTCAAGGGGAAAAGCTATGTGGAATAGAAGCATTGTTGGTATATTCTCTTGCAGACCCTGACCCACCACACGTGACAGAACTCCCTCAAGCACTGTGTCCCAGGTGATCTTTTTTTTACTTCATAAGCAAATACCAAACTCCCAGTGCAGCAGCAAGAAACACCAGGAAAAGTGAAGGATGACCAAATGGCTTCACAGTCCACACGCGGAGACACTTAGGCCCCAGTGGACACAGTTTACCTACATAGAGAGAATTCAGCACTGCTGCCTCATGTTCATTGGAAAATATGAAACCATGTCCTCCAGGTCGCATAGATGCACACCCAGCTTTGATGGTCTCAGTACAAAGAAAGCTCCTTACGAAAACATATATATCAAGTGCCCAACCTCAGAGGCAGTTTCTCAAGAAGTCTTTAGGGCAGCAGAGCTCCATGTTTGTGGAGTGCTTACCCTGTCCCATACTTTTGGAAACTCCTTTATGACATCCAAGGTTGTGAACTCATGAGAATATTCATTTCCAGATATGTATTCACAGAATTTTTAACTCTTATCCTCTAATTGTGTCTTACTTGGGACGAGGGTAATGTCTAGGCATTGTTCTGAATGAGAGTGGAAAGATTTTTGTGAATCCCTGACACTAACCCATTCCCTACTAGACTCTGACTACTAATCCTAATATGATGGAGAAACATAACCCAAACAGAATAGAAATACAAGCATTTCAGAGGAGGCATGGTGTATAGTTGGACATGCCTTTTGAAATATATAGGGTAGGAGTTATAAATCTAGTCAATTTTTAATTGAAATAGTTCTACATGTGTTTTTAAAGTTAACAAATATATGAATTACTGTCTTCCTTTCACAGTAGCCTATTCAGCACATGTGTTTTAATATGCACATATAGAATCCTACCTGGTGTCACACGTACATTCTCGTGAGGTGGCTGACATGGCACATACAAATTGTGAGAAGTGATCACTCGTCCTAAACACTGTTGGAACTGAAAATTCAACCCATGGGTGAGCTTTCTATTTGAACAAACTTATATAAAAATCCATATTCATTAAAATGTATATTTTTGGATATGATGATGATATATATTTCATGATGAATTTCAATTGGCATATATATTGCTATTTTTAATGTCTGTGATATATATATATATATATATATATAAAACACGTGTCTTATTATACACTCCCTAAATTCATTCATATTGATGTATTTGGATTTTTAATCAACTTTTCACAAGATTATTCTCAGTAATATTCATCCACCTGAAATACATATTTGTTTCCTAGTACTGAAAACTAACTTCTTTGAATGATGCAAACATATCCTAACATTTCTACACTAACTGACCCTGTATAAAATCAATTCAAGTAGATTACTATGGGACATGATGTGTATTTTGATGTTCAATTTTATTCAACACTTCTACATTACTATTTATTCACTTTATGCACATCATAGAATATATATTTCATCCACAAGTTAGCAAATTTATAGGCATTTGTCTCACTTTCAATCACTTCGTGCTTCAGAACACATGTATTCATCCATGTTTCTTGACTGACCTTTTCATGAGACTTCTTTCCAAACACATTATTTTCGATTTCCATAATCACTTTTGAAACACTTCAAAAGTTACCTTGAGCTTCGGGAGGGAAACTGAGCCCCGACTTTCTTAGTCATCATCCAGAGTCAGTATGGCTGGCTGGTGTGGCTGTCGCTTTTTAGGGCAATTTTGGCCCATTGTCCTTTTTTCTTTAGGGTAGGCACATTGATCTGAGGGCAGGGTGCCCTCTGGCATGGGCCAATGTTATCCCTTCTTGTCTACCTGTTTCTTAATTTCTGGCCTATTTGTTGTTGTGACCAGGACCTTAGTCAATGCCTTAGTCTGCCTTTTGTTTCTTTTATCCTCCCTTTGCTCCCTTCTCTTCCTCAGTTTCTCTCTTATAGTATACGTTCTTGACTTCTCTGACTAAATCTCTCAAAGTCATATCTTGTAATCAATCTAGCTTTGTAACTTTGTTTTAATATCCAGGCCAGTTTGCCCAATAAAGTCCATCGTGACAGATGCCTTTTGATTCTCTGCCTGAGGATCAAAAGGAGTATATCTCCTATATGCCTCTATAATTCTCTCTAGAAACATAGTGGGAGATTCATCAGGCCCTTGAATAATCTCTCTTACCTTGTCCAAATTAGTTTGTCGCTAGCGGCTGCTTGGAGACACACTATTAGAGCCCGGTGATAAGTGGACAGATGCTCCCTACCTTCAAAGATTTTGGGGTCTCAGTTGGGTGGGTTCAAGGGAAAGCTGCCTTTGATTATGTTGGGAAGTTGTGTCGGACGCACATCTTGTTTGAGGATATTTTTTTCTAGCTTCCTGGAGGATTCACTGTTGTTCCTCTGTCATGAAGAGAATCCCTAGGAGTTTTTGGCAGTCTTCTGAAGTAGGCTGGTGTGAAAACATCAATGACTCAACCAGACCTGAGAGCCAAGTGGGGTCCTCAGAAAAAGGGGGATTATAATTTTTTTTAAGTTATTTAGGTCTGACGAGGAGAAAGGCTAATACTGGTAGGCTTGCATTTTTTCCCCGTGGCCATCGTCAATCATTGGCCCATAGGGATGGAGGGGGAGCATCCCGAGAGTTCCAGGGTTTTCAATCATTCACCGCCAGCGAGTTCCTTTAGATGGGTCAGCTTCCTCCAAGGGAAGAGGTGCTGTGTGTGCCGCAAGGGAATTATCTGGAGGGCGCTGGGCCGGCATAGCTTCCTCCAATGGAGGAGAGGCTGAGTCAGCAGCAGGGGAATCACTTAGAGGGTGTTGGAGGTTGGGGGACAAGGGCAGGGGATAAGGAGGGGAAGGAGAGTCCAGTAGAGTGAAATCTGGTGACTCAAGGAGAACAGAGGGTGTAGGAGGAGGAGGAGCAGAGGATTTGAGATTTCCTGGGGGAAGGAGTCAGAGTGGGGGCAGGGGCAAGAAAGGCTTCACCCATGGAAAAGGAGATATGCAGAGTTCCCGCCGAGTTAAGATATATGGCTGTTGATCCAGATGGCTATGTGGCCCCGGCTGAAAGACAATATCTCTGACTTTTTTAAATTAGTGGGAAGTAGAAAGATCCTTCTAGGGGTAATCCAAATCCAAAGGTGGGCCATTCTGAAGCACAGAGAGTCTGTCACATCCGGGGCTTTACTGAAAAAGAAAGATTCTGAGCCCTTAAGTGGACTTTGGTCCAGTGATCAAGGATCAGGGACAGAGGCATTGAAGTGCTCTGTCCCATAATGAAAGATACACAAACAGTTAAAGCAATGAAACATGACACAGACAAGACAAGGCAATGAAGACAGGCAATGGACGTCCAACACTGAGACCAGGACTGAGGAGCCAGCAAAACCCGATTGACTGGCAATACTGAATCCGAAAAAAAAATATCACTGAGTCCAGAAGACTATCTCGTCCCCATAAATTTACGGGAAGATGATCCAATACATATGGCTGTAGAGTTCCTTCACATCCTTCAGGATCCTTCCAATCTAATACCATTGCACTTCTATGGGGATTAGACGCCACTCCTAGGCCTCGAAGCGTTTGAGTGGCTTGTTGTAACGGCCAATGTTTTGGCCATTCTTGACGACAGATGATGCTAAGGTCTGCATCTGTATCCAGTAGCCCATTAAATTTATGCCCTTGAATATTTAGTTTTAGCATGGGGCCAGAATCTAAATTTAAAGAAAGCATAGACCAATCTACACCTGTGGAGCCTAATCACTTGGAACCTCTTTCTACAGTACAACTGGAAAATTTTTCATGTAGGCTGGGTATTATTAGTAACTGTGCTATTCTATCTCCTGGTGAAATTACTGATATACCCTTTGGAGAACTGGCTATAATTTTTATTTCACCTTCATAGTCGAGATCAATTACCCCAGGACTTATCATAAGTCCTTTTAGAGTAGAAGAGCTGCGTCCCAATAATAAGCCTACTGTTCCTTTGGGAAGAGGTCCTTTTACCCATGTGGAAATGAATTGAACTCCCATCTCTGCAGTTAGTACTGCTCTGGCGGAGGCACAGATGTCCAACCCTGAGCTCCCTCTGGTTTGTCTGATGAGGGATCTGATGGACAATGTGCCCTGGGCACTACCCTGATGGGGTTGCTGGGTTTCTCCAGTGCTGCGTATATTTGTGGTTTTGGGCCCCGGAGCATTGAGCCCCCTTGTCCATTTTTGGCAATGGAGCTCCATGTCTTTGTCCACAATATTGTGGATAAACACCTGGTCCTTGTTCGTTTTTTGATAATGGTGTACCCTCTATGGTGGTTTGAGAACAGCATTCATTAGCCCAAAGTCTCCCTCTACGGCATCGTGGACAAATACCTGGTATTCTACTCCTTTGATACCTAGTTTTGTTAAACCCTCCTCCTATGGGACAATTCCTTTTAAAATGTCCTGTTTCTTCACAATTGTAGCATGTTCTTGGCCTGACATCTAAAGCCTGTTTTACTGCAGCTGCCACAATTTGCCCTTGTTCATTAATGTCTCTGGCATCTAAAGCCTGTTTTACTGCAGCTTCCACGACTTGCTCTTGTTCTTTAATGTCTCTACATAATTTAATATATGTGTTTAAATCTTCATGTTTCCATGGTCTAATGATATCATTGAACCAAAGATTCGCTTGCTCATAAGCCAGTTGTTTTAGTAATGGCATTGCTTGTTGTGTATTTCCAAAAACTCTGGTAGCTGTTTGAATAAGCCTATCTACAAATAAGGTTCATTAGCTCCTTGTATTACCTTAGATAATTAACCTTGTAAACCTCCATGTCCTTGTAAAGTCTTCCATGCCTTGATTGCATCTAACAATTTACTGAACACTCTTTCAGTTTTTTTTTTAATAATTTCTGATTCCGCATTTCTACTATAATACAACCCAACAAGATGACACCAAACAAAACAGCTCCTCAGGAATAACCATCAGAGCCCAACTGCCACCACAGGCTTCCCACAAGCCTCTCCCTCAAACACAAGTCTCCTCCTCTTGAGGCCGATTGGCTGGGTCGCATGGGCGGAGCCAAAAAAGTCCCCCAATGAGCAGTTCCGTGGTCTGAAAGGGCAGGGAACCAGCCCAATGTGCATCACCACAGAGGAGCCAATCAGCTAGATGTTGCTGGGGCCGCTGTGAGCCAATCATCCGCTGGCAGTCTGAAAGGTCGGGGAAACCGCTCATTGAGCATCTCCAATGAGCATCACCACAGAGAAGCAAATCAGCTAGATGATGCTGGGGCCGCTGTGAGCCAATCATCAGCCGGCAGACGGAAGTTTGCTGGCAGCTGCAAGTTTACTGGGGCTCCTTTGGCTGTGGCTCTCAACAGATTATTCTCAGAAATATTTAACCACCTAAAATACATATTTGTTTCCTAGTACGGAAAACTAACTTCAGTGAATGGTCCTTATATATCCTAATATTTCTATAGTAACTGACCAAGTTTAACATCAATGCAGTTAGATTCCTATGGGACATGAAATGTATTTTGAAGTTCATTTTTATTCCACACTGGTACATTACTATTTCTTAAGTTTATGGACATCATAGGGTATAACCTTTCATCCACAAATTCACAAATTTATAGGCATGTGGTTCACTTTCAATCGCTTCCTCTTTCAGAAAACATGTATTCCTCTATGATTCTTTAGTGGTCTTTTCAATAGACTTCTTTCTAAAAACATTATTTTCGATTCTGTACTCATTTTTGAAGCAAAACTCACACACTCTTCATGATAAACCATAACCCTAATATTACCATTAGATGTATAACTGGTTGGAATGAATGCATATATATCAATATAAGATTTCCTATATATTTTCAAATATAATTTCAATGCATTATTTAAAGTTGGAACCAGTTATATAATTAATTCACAATATGGTCTATTCATGCTTCATCTCTTATTCATCAACACAGGGTACGCCTATTTTATCCGCAATACTAATTTATAAGTTTTCAAAATATTGCTCCTCATATTGGTGGAAGAAATACTCATGTAATCTGATCTAAATATATATTTTACCACAGTAATATTCTTGACACAAAATGCAAAGGTCACACTTATGATTGTACTAAAGCCTAAATTTAAAGTGAGCATGGATTACTAAAAACCTCCATGTCTAGGTTCCCTAATGCGCTCAAATGTCAATCCTATTGGTGACTAAATAATTGTTTCTTCCTAAGATTATATATTCAACCTCAACCCTGTTGAAAATGTCTAATCCTATCACTCACTTTAGACGTTGCCTGATTTCCTAATGTGTCTATTGATACATATTTACTCTCTTTCCTACATATTTTCCCGAGTTCATCATTGTGACTGACTCTTCACATGTGCTGACATTTACATTCACTCTCTAACTAAAACCCTATTGCTAAAGAACTTTTGGTCCAACTCCTAGACTCACTCTTCTTCCTAATCCTACTGACAATCTTCCTAATCCTTTGGACTATCCCTTTTGGACTGGATGATCTCTTCTAAATTCAGTCATCTGAGGTACAGCATCCTATGCCATTGTAAATGAATTTATCTGAGACCTCGGTACAGAACATAATTCAAGCTTAGTATGCCAATCAATTGCCAAATGCCCTTCTGGGCTTCAAATCTTACCTAGATTTCTGTTTTTGTACTTATATTTCAAGTCTATATTCTTATAAGTATCACAGGTTCCCAAACCATTATTCATCCAGCAGAATGATTCCTAACCAAAATCGAACACGCTATTAACCCTAACCATACAATGTTCCGTCAATCTAACTTTACAGAAGAGCAGGGACCGAGTTGGACTTACAATACAGGAATGTAGGGGATCTTCCATCTGCTGAAAACCTCAAAGGTCCATGCAGAAATGATCCATGGAGAAGATTTAGGCAGCTATTTAGGACCTGAGAGAGCAAAAGTCATCTTCCATGGCAAACAACCTAATCAGGATGAAGGGATGTTTCTGAATCAGCCTCTCTCTTCTTAATGTAGAGAAGTCGGACCAAACCAGGCCTTTGTGGAGAGCTGTTCCCAGGTGCCTGTGGTTTCTATACCATTCTAATTTGTGACTGTGTCACAGGAAATAGGGGCAGCCTCCATCTTATGAGAACCTAGGAAGCAACTGTTAGGACATATTGGTGGCCAAGTCAGTGACCTCATTCAGTTCCTGAAGGAAGTGACCTCACATACTTCCTTGGTGATGGAATTCTCTGAATTTGGGATCCAGGAAGCCAGGCACCCAGAGCCATTACCCGTCCAAGTCCCCGTGGTCTCACTTGTTTGGATTTACCAAGGATAGAATCAGTCTTTCTAGGTACCTATTCATGTGAAGGTGGACAAATTCCAAGAAAGCTCTGAAGAGGGGCCTTTACTGACAAGACTGGAAGTGGCTCACCACTGCCTCCTGACAACTTCACAGAGTTGGTGAATAACACCAGATCTGAGACAGGAAAGGCCATTTCGGAGGAACATCGTATGGCCTACCAGTCAGAGGACACTCAGAAGAGTCACAGACCTACTTGGGGGAAGGAGGTGCCTGGATGTGTGGATGTCAGTTTGTGGTTTTGTCTCATGTTCTGAGAATAGGTAAAAAAACGTGATTTATTTCTTTTGGAATGGACTGTTTCTAATAAGTCATTTGACATGGTGAGTGTTTCTATTTCTGTGTATCCCACTGTGTCCGTGGTTGTACACATTAGAAAAGAGAATGCATCAATGAATATGTCCTGTGTAGTAGAAAGTAGAATGCCTCCCACCAATCAACCTGTCCAATTTATGAAAGGACTGCGGCTTGCCTTACCAATGGGAAACACCTACAACCTTCCTAAGTTCCTGTTTTCTTCCAGAATTCTGGCCACTAGCCAGAATAGGCTCATCATTTTTTATCCATGATATGTACCACCTCCAATCACTGTGACATGACCATGTACTGAATAGCTGAAGGGAATGGCATGGAGAGCATCTCAGAAAACTCAGATATCAGTGTGGCCAGGAAACTCTCAGTGGAGAAACCCTGCTTTGGGCCTTGCTTACATTTTGTTCTGTTGCCCTGAATGTCAGGAAGGTATTTGCCTCTGGCCACCCCTTTGTGAAGACTGAAAAAAACAGTTATCAAATGGAAATGAATGAGGATCACCTGTGGCTCTTGGCATAATTGCTTTGGAAAGGGAGGTGTCTGAATCAGCCACTTGGCCCTGTGTGAGGCTCCAGCTTAGCACATGATGGATCTAAAGAAAGATCCCGTGTGTGCATCCAAAACCAAAATGGCAAAAAGATCAGTCATTGTGGATGAAGTCTCTAGCCTTTTTCTGTGATGTTCCTGACTCCATCAAGTGAGAATAGGGATCCTTTGGGTCAAATGAGTTCTTCAAAGCCCTGCAGAAGTGCTTGAGTTTTCTCATGACTCCAAACCACATAAAGAATCTATACCTGACATTCAGTAGGCCTCAAAATGGAGAAGCAGAGGAGTATTAATGGCAGGTCTATTTAATCCCTCCTGGTTCACAGGAATGGTGTCCAGGCCACCCTGACTTTAGGCAAATGAGGGCCAAGGGTGCTCATTTTGGTCACTGTCTTGGGCTGCGCCCCTCATGGAAACCTTCAGCCAGAGGTTATGATGAGTGTCTATATGGAGAAGATGAGGGCCTTGTGGGAGTGTTTAGGTTTTAATTTTGGTCATTTGTGTGGCGATTGGAAGAAATGACTGGGTCCAACTGGGCTTGAACTCTGGTGTGAGTTCAAGGGGACTTAGAGACTGAGTTCTGGAACTGAACTCAGAGAAGTATTGCCATGAATTGTGTTGGGATTTTAGCAGGCCACACATGAGAGTCGCCCTTATAAACTGAGATCTAGGTCCAGGGTGGCTTTCCACAGAGCACTGAGAATCTCAGCCTGGATATCACATGATTTTTTCTGAAACACTTGGCAGGCATACTTGAGCGTCAAAACACACATGGACCTCACATTGTAGACCTCAATAGTCCTGGATTTCTGTGACCTTTTGGCCACTCCTTGGGAAGACTTGCCTGTGAGAGTTTTCCAGAGGTTTCATTGAAATGAGCTTCCTCACCATTTAATGTTTCCTGAAAAAATTGAAACCAACAGTGCCTCCAACCTCATGCTTGAATAATGGCTCGATAAATACCATGAAATTTTTTAAATTCCTTTGACCAGGTTGCACAGCAGAACCTTTGGATGTACTGTTGCTGACAATGAGTGTACCAGACAGTTCCTTGATTGACTAAGTTTCATGAAAATGGTGTAGAACAGAGATGCCAGTAAGTTCAAGCCTGCTGATTAGTGGACCTAGAGCAGAGATGTGCAGTTTTGTGATAAAACTTCTGTCGTGGGGCCTTGTGGATCTGCCTTTGACTTCCAAATGGCATGTGGCTGACATGGTGCATCCAGCAGACCCTTATATGTAAAGGCATCTTTTTATAACAAGAGGTTTAAGGGAAATGTTCACAATCAGGTTATTATGGTCAAGGGGGCAAACTATGTGGGTTAGAAACCTGGTTGGTGCATTCTCCTGCTGACCCTGACCCACCACACATGACAGAACTCCCTCCAGCACTGTGTTCCAGTTGAGCTCCTTGTATTCCATGAAGCAAATACCAAATTCCCAGTGCAGCACCAAGAATCACCACGAAATGTGGAGGATGACCAAATGGTTTCACAGTCAACATGTGGATACACTTAGCTCCCCATGGCCACAGTTTACCTACAAAGAGAGAATTCAGCACTGCTGCCTCATGTTCATTGGAAAATAAGAAACCATATCCACAAGGTCAAAGAGATGAAGACCCAGCTTTGATGGTCTCCCTAGAAAGAAAGCTAAAGCTCCTGACAACAACATATGTTTTAAGTGCCCAACATCAGAGACAGTTTCTCAAGAAGTCTTTAGGCAGGCAGAGGTCCATGTTTGTGGAGTTTTTACCCTGTCCCTTACTTTTGGAAACTCCTCTACCACTTCCAAGGTTCTAAACTCCTGATCGTATTCCATTCCAGATATGTAGTCACGGATTTTCTAACTCTTCTCCTCTAATTGTGTCTTACTTGGGGCGAAGGTGATATCTAGGTGTTGTTCTTGATGAGAGTGGGAAGATTTTTGTTTACCACATATTTGCATACACATTGGATTCATTTTCCTATTTTCCATTCGATATACTGAATCCCTGACACTAACTCACACCCTACTAGACTCTGATTACTAATCCTAATATGATGGAGGAAAGTAACCCAACCATTATAGAAACATAAGCAGTTCAGAGGAGGCATGGTGTATAGTTGGACTTGCTTTTTGCATGATAAATGGTAGGTGTTATAAATATAGTCAATTGTTAATTGAAATAGTTCTCCATTGTTTTTAATGTTAACTTATTTCTGAATTCCTGTCTCCATTTCTCTGGAGCCTATTCAGCACATGTATTTTTATATGCACATATAGAATCCTACCTGGTATCACACGTACATTTTTGTGAGGTGGCTGACTTTGCAGATACAAATTGTGAGAAGAGATCACTCCTCCTAAACGCTTTTGGATCTTAAAATTCCACCTATGGGTGAGGTTCCTAGTTGAACAACATTATACATAAATCCATGTTCACTAAAATGAATACTTTTTAATCTGTGGATGATATATATTTCATGATAAATTTTGATATGCATATATATTTATATATTGCTACTTTTTAATGTATCTGTGATATATATATATATATATATATATATATATATATATATATATATATATATATATATATATTATACACCCTCGGATTTTTCAAAATATGAAATATATGTGTCTTATATACACTCCCTAAATTTATTCATGTCATGAATGTTGATTTATAATAAAATGTTCACAAGATTATGCTCAGATATATTCATCCACCTGAAATATATATTTGATTCCTAGTACTGAAAACTAACTTTAGTAAATGGTCCTTTCAAATCCTAATGTTTCTACAGTAACTGACCCAGTTTAACATCAATGCAAGTAGATTCCTATGGGACATGATATGTATTTTGACATTCATTTTCATTCAACACTGGTACATTACTATTTTTTTCAGTTTTTGCACATCATAGGATATATATTTCATCCACAAGTTAGGAAATTTATACGTTTTTTTTATACTTACAATCACTTCCTGCTTCAGAACACATGTATTCCTCTATGTTTCTTGACTCGTCTTTTCATGAGACTTCTTTCCAAACACATAATTTTTCATTTTCATAATCACTTTTGAAACTAAACTCACACACCCTTCATGATAAAACATAACCCTAATATGACCATTAGATGCATTACTCGTTGGAATGAATGATTGTATATCAATATAAGATTTCTTATATATTTTCAGATATCAATTCAATCCATGATTTAAAGTGGAAACAGCTATATTATTTATTCACAGTATTGTCAATTCATGCATTACTTCTATATTCATAGGAACAACTCTGTGTACCCCCAACACTAATTTATACCTCTTCAAAATATTGCTCCCAGAAATGTTAGAAAAAATATGCATGTCACCTGATCTACAAATACATTTTATCACTGTAATATTCTGATCACAAAATGCAAAGGTCAAACTTATGATTGTAGCACATCCTAAATGGAAAGTGATCCTGGATTATTAAAAACATCCATGTCCAGGTTGCCTAATGCTCTCCAATGTCAATCATATTTGTGACTACATATTTGTTTCTTCCTAAGATTATATATTTAAACTCAACCTGGTTGATCATGTCTAATCCTATCATTCACTTTATACATTGCCTGATTTCATAATGTGTGTATTGATATCTGATTTCCTACATATTTTCTCCAGTTCACCATTGTGACTGACTCTTCACATGTGCTGACATTTACATTCACTCTCTAACCGAAACCCTATTGCTAAGGAACTTTTGTTCCAAAACCTATACACAGTCTTCTTCCTAAACCTACCAACTATATTCCTCATCCTACCGACTATCCCTTTTTGAATGCATGTTCTCTTCTACATTTAATTATCCAAGTAAAGGTCGGGTGAGGTCGAAGGAAGAGACCACCAAGAGACTATCTCATGCAACAGCAAAGGGTTTATTGGGGGTCCAGCATGCTGATGCTCAGAGCTCACTTGAATAGAGTAGAGAGCCCTTAGAACAGCTTAAGCAGAGCTTATACACTTTCCTTGGTGACGGCAGGGAGGGAAGTTTATTGATGGGTCAGGGCGAGTGATCAGTTTGCATGCAACCCAGTGAGGAAGCACATTCTGCAGTTAGTCAGTTGGGGACAGCATATTCTGGGAACAAGATTAGCAAACATTTCTCAAGATTGCAACAGTGTTTTGTTAAGCATACAGGAAAAAAGGAAGTGAAAAGTGCCTATTTTATTAATCTTTCATTCCCCACTTCTTCTTCTGGCTACTCTTAATGATAAAAGTGATCATTGCGGGGTGTCACATTCTATGTTTGCTAGTGGGGTATTACCATAAGTTTAACTCGTCCAATTTGAGCTTGGAGAAAAGAAATTACACGGTTGAGCAAACAGGGTTTTATAGTTAGCAATAATATGAGGATTATTATTGAAATGGCCAGGGTTGATAAATGCGTAGTTAACCAGGGGGACTGTGTGAACCAAGACTCAAACCACCCTTTTTGGGCCTCTCTCTCTCAATGACACTCTTCAAGGCATCTTTTTAATTTACTCCTAGATTTTTTTAAAACTCCAGTATGGTTGGCAAAAACACAAGATTCTCCATCAATGCAGAACAAAGGCCCCCTTCTCTCATGAAGAGGAGGTTCAACCCTCGCCTGTTCTGTAAAACAACTTCAGAGAGAGAGGTTAAAGATTCCTGCAAAGCCAAGATTGAGGTTCCTAATATCTTTAAGTTTTGGTCTATTGCTGCTTCTAATTGTGTCATTTGTTGTATCCCATGGACCAAGGCAGTGGTCCTTGTGCTCACGCCTGCAGCAACTCCTATTCCTAATAGGATGGCTAAAGTGATGGATATATGTTCTCAGTGGAACCAGGTTTTATGCCCCCTTATTTGATCTTCAAATGAACCTGCATTATGATAAAGCACTCTGGGAAACCTCTGCACCTTTACAAAATTAATCACATCGTCTTGACAATTTCATGAAAACATAAACAATGTTTAAGTCTATAGAATTATACTGTTGTAGAGACGGACATGGCAAGGCACCTAAGATACTACCAAAAACAGGGAAACTTTCCATTTTATTTGCAACCGGATTCAGAGGGCATTACTTCTGTTATAATCAATTATTTCCCTGAAACCCACGTTTAGGTAGTTTCAGAATTTTGTACCCAACATATAAGGGAAGGGGCGCAGAAGTTCACAGCCAGCAGAAGTTCACAAAAAGCAGATTTTTTCTGTTTTTTTCCTCTGTTCTGGGCAAGTTAACTTTTCAAGGCCACCTGGGTGAAGGAGAGCTTTTTTTTTCCCTTTATTTTTTCCCCCTTCCAGCTGTTACCATGGAGCCCAGTTGGTAACTTCTTTATCTTAGAAATGTAGCCATCTCTGTGAAGCCCCAGCTCAATGCCAAAGGCCGTGTTCACATATTTTGTGAAAAACTAGTAAGGGGGTGTCTAACTTAGGAGTGCTGATATTTTTAGCCAGTGGCCAAGTACAACAGGGCAACAGGAAAAGAGGAAGTTTATCTACTTTGAAGTCTTTCATGGGGACTCTTTTGCTGAAAGTCCTAAAGTCAGCCATGCTGAAGACTTCTGTAGAATTTCAGTTAATGTTTTTCTGTGGGCCTGGAACAGAGGGGGGAGATGGGGAAGGCGTGGCTTTGAGCAGCTCTGTGGATCTGAGAATGAGGTAGCAGAGATGTGAAAGAATACTGGGAAAGGGGTTTGTGATTTTCCTAGCAACAAAAAGGTGAGCAGTAGAACAGGTAGAGCAGAGGGGAAGATGGGAGTTAGTATCCCTAAAAGCCTGTGAGGGACTTTAAATTCTTAGTAATCTGTTTTCAGTGATGACAAAGAAACTTTAAAGGCCATTTTCACTAAATCTTGGATAGGGGTCTGAGGGTTCTCCTCAGCTGGTTTGAGCTTTGGGTTAGCTGGTAAGAGGAACTGGTGGGACCCGGTGCGGGCACTGACTGGAGAAGAGAGGAGTGATTCGGTGGAGGGTTACCTTAGTACCTGCTACCTCAGCAAGGGGGCAATGGTCTTAGATCCGGTGGAGGTTTGGGTTTTTGATCTAGTAATTGGAGGGGAGAAATCATGTTGCTGAGGTGAGAGTGACAGCAGAGAGTCTGGAGCAGAAGGCTGAGTGTGAGGACCTATTGGAGAAGCATAGTTCAGGATGTGAGCGAAGGAGGGACAAGGCCTCCACATAGGGAAATCTCCTTTCACCCTTTTGAGGACTTTCAGAAGTTAAAAAGGTCAGGCAGAATTTGAGGATCTAGAGACCCCTCTAGGGGCCATCGGTTTTGGTGATCTAATTGGTAATAGGGCCAATGCTGTGTACAGAAGTTGATGAGGAGTTTGGGTTCCATCATGCACTGCCTGTATGATCACAACCCTATGACTTACAGAAGAAGTCGGCATTCCCCCCACACAACCGTGACTGTTTGTGGCTTTGGTAGTCCACCGGGCAAACATAGTAATCTAGGCTAGCCAACCTGCATCTGGCTTGCGTGTCCCTACATCCATAATGATTGTTTCCATTATCAATGGTGCAGAATGGATTTAATGGAAATTTAGTGGGATCCTCTTCATCAGGTATATCCCAATAGGAAAGACCTATAGCCAGCTGACAAATGTCTGGGTGGATAGATGTCCACCAAGTCCCTAAGTGGGCTGTATGCGAGATAGATCATACTTCTTTACCAGTAGGATTTGTGATCAGCCATCGCTGCTGAACGGGTTGAATAGGCTTAGGACTACTGGTGGTCAAGGGGAGAGTGTATAGCCTTAGACACAGGGTAAATACACAATTTGAAAGTTTTACCAATTTTTTCCTGTTTCAAGCCAGAGTCTGGACAGGGTCAGGCTTGAGATGAGAGGTATGGATCCAGGAAGTGATTCTTTCTACCTTTACCGCTGTAGGTGTTATAAGTAGCACCTTGTATCGTCATTTCCAGTGGGGTTCCAGGGATGACACCTGATGTCAACTAACATAGATGAAGTCTCTTACTTGATATCGATGTAGAGTCCACTCGTCCCCAGGTTGATAGGCATTGGCCATCTGTTTTCACAGGTATCCCTGAGTTCTTTCAAGAGCTTTAATTTAGTCAAGCAATGGGGTGTGGAAGGAATTGTTAGGTCTTAGAGTTGGGGTTAGGTCCCTTACTGAAGGAGGGGCACCATGGACAATTTCATAGGGGGTGAAGTTACACGAAGAAACAGAGGGAGTATTTCTTCCATGAAATAGTGCATAAGGCAGGAGCATAGTACAATCTATTATGCAGGTTTCTAAGCTTAATTTCGTTATGGTCTCTTTAATGGTTCTATTCATTCTTTCTACCTGTCCTGAACTCGGTGGTCTATAAGCACAATATAACTTTTAATTAATCCCCAGGGTTTTGCCTAACCCCTGACTTACCTGGGCTACAAACGCCAGTCCATTATCAGACCTTATTACTTAAGGCAGGCCGTATCTTGTAAAAATATCTTTCAGGATCTTCTTGACGACCATTTGCGCTGTTTCGTTTTTTTTTTTTTCTTTTTTCCTGGAAAAGGCTTCAATCCATCCTCAAAATATATCTACAAAGACTAGGCGATATTTAATTTCAAACCTTGCTGGCTTAATTTTAGTAAATTCCACTTCCCAGAATTGTCCTGGTCTGGTTCCTCGTAGGTGCGTTTTTGCAGGAAGCTTGGAATGGTAAGCATTATCCATGACAGACCTGACAGGCTTTTGTTACCCATTCAGTTATTTCCTTTTGCTTTGAGTCGGTTAGTAAAAAACTCTGTTCTTGATCCTTCAGGAATGAATGCAATTTCTTTGAACCAAGTTGAGTGAGTTGATGTACATTTTCTACTGACATATATAGAGCCGTGACTATAGGAGTTTCTACTGAAGGATTTAGAAATTCCACTTGTGGTCCTTCAGGGTTAAAAGTTATTTTGGCCCGGAGCTTGGTGAGCAGATCTCTGCCCATCAATGGGGCCGGGCATTCTGGGATTACTAAGAACGAGTGATGGATTTTTCCTTTCCCCTGGTCCATGGTCCTCTTAGTTGTCCAAGCCTGATATTTTCTGCCATTAGCCCCTTGAATTAGAGACCTTTTATTTGATAGAGAGACCAATGGGGCCTTAAGGGCAGAGTATATTGCCCCTGTATCCACTTCAAAGTTTGCTGGGGTCCCCTCCACTTCAAAATTTACCCTGAGCTCTTGGAGGGGATCTGAGCCCCAACGTTCTTAGTCATCCTCCAGAGTCAGAATGGCTGGCTAGAGTGGCTGTCTCTTTCAATGGCACTCTTTGAAGCAGTGTCCTTTTTCTTTACAGTAGGCACATTAAATTGAGGCCAGGGGTGGCCTCTAGTATGGGCCCCGATATCCATTCCTGTCTCCATGTTTCTTATTTCTGGCCTATTTGTTGTTGTGACCAGGACCTTAGTCAATGCCTTAGTCTGTCTTTTGTTTCTTTTATCCTCCCTTTGCTCCCTACTCTTCCTCAGTTTCTCTCTTATAGTATACCTTCTCGGCTACTCTGACTAAATCTCTCAAAGTCATATCTTGTAATCCATCTAAGCATTGTAACTTTCTTTTAATATCCAGGGCAGCTTGCCCATAAAGGCCATCTTGACAGATGCCTTTTGATCCTCTGCCTGAGGATCGAAAGGAGTATATCTCCTATATGTCTCCATAATTCTCTCTAAAAACATAGAGGGAGATTCATCAGGCCCTTGAATAATCTCTCTTAACTTGGCAAAATTTGTTAGTCGCCTAGCGGCCACTAAGATACCCACAATTAGAGACCAGCGATAAGTGGACAGATGCTCCCTACCTTCAAAGGTGTTGGGGTCCCAGTTTCGTCGATTCAAGGGAAAGCCGGGTTGAATATGTTGGGAAGTTTTGTCGGTCACCCATCTGGTCAGAGGATATTTTCTCCAGCATCCAGGAGGATTCTATTTTGTTTCTCTATCATGAAGAGACAACCCTAGGTGTTGTTGACAGTCATCCCAAGTAGGCTGGTGTGAAAACATCAATGACTCAACCACACCTAGGAGCCGGGTGGGGTCCTCGGTAAAAGGGTGATATTTATTTTTCCAGTTATATTGGTCTGAAGAGGAGAAAGGTTAATACTGGTAGGCTTGCATTTTTCCCCCAAGGCCGTTGTCAATCATTGGCCCCTAGGGATGAAGGGGAGCATCATTCGAGTTCCAGGTTTTTCAATCATTCACTGCTGGTGAGTACCTTTAGCTGGGCTAGCTTCCTCCAGAGGAGGAGGGGCTGTGTGTGCTGCGGGGAAATTATCTGGAGGGCGCTGGGCTGGCTTATCTTCCTCCAATGGTGGAGAGGTTGAGTCAGCAGCAGGGGAATCACTTAGAGGGTGTTGGTCTTTGGGGGATGTGGGCAGGAGATAAGGAGGGGGACGAGAGTCCAGTAGAGTCAAATCTTGTGACTCAGGGAGAACAGAGGGTGGAGGAGGAGGAGGAGCAGAGGGTTTGAGAGATCATGGGGGAAGGAGTAGGAGCGGGGGTAGGGGCAAGGAAATGCTTCACCCATGGAGGAGATTTGCAGAGGTCCTGCCAAGTTAAGATATATGGCTGTTGATCCGGATGGATATGTGGCCCTGGCTGAAAGACAATATCCTCTGACTTTTTAAATTAGTGGGAAGTAGAAAGATCCTTCTAGGGGCCATCCGAATCCAAAGGTGGGCCATTCTGAGGCACAGAGAGTCTGCCAGGTCCAGAATTTTACTGAAAAAGAAAGATTCTGAGCCCTTAAGGGTACTTTGGTCCAGTGATCAAGGGTCAGGGACAGAGGCATTGAAGTGCTCTGTCCCATAATGAAAGATACACAAACAGTAAAAGCGATGACACACGACACAGACAAGACAAGAAAATAAAGACAGACAATGGAGCTTCCAACACTGAGACCAGGACTAAGTATCTGGCCAAACCCGATGGGCTGGCGATACCGAATCTGAAACAAAATATCCTGAGTTGAGGAGACTATTGCTCCTCGATTTCCCGAGTACTCTGGTGCATCCCCCAGGGATGTGGCCTGTGGATCTGTGACACGTATGTCAGCCACCATCGGAGAGAGGTCACACTCTTCATTGACAGCCATTTTGCGAAGCCCTAACCTGAAACCTGAAACCAGAAAGAGGCACCATACATACCCCAAGAGGAGCCTGTTGGGGTCTCTCATTCGCCGCTGCCGGATCTCACTGGAAGCTCCATATGTAAAGGTCAGACGAGCATCAGGTGAAGAGACCACCAAAAGACTGTCTCATGCAAAAGCAAAGGGTTTATTGGGGGTCCAGCATGCTGGGGCTCAGAGCTCACTTGAATAGAGCAGAGAGCCCTGAGAACAGCTTAAGCAGAGCTTATATACTTTGCTTGGAGAGGGCAGAGAGGGAACTTTATTGTTTGGTCTGGGCGAGTGAGCAGTTTGCGTGCAACCGGGTGAATGAGTACATTCTGCAGGTTGGCAGTTGGGGACAGCACATTCTGGGAACAAGATTAGCAAACAGTTCTCAAGATTTCAAAAGTGTTTTGTTAAGCATACAGAAAAACGGGAAGTGACATTTACCTATTTTACTAAATTTTCATTACCGAATATACTTTGCCAGATTTCCTAATGTCTCTATTGAAATCTGCTTTCCTACATATTTTCCCCATTTCATCATTGTGACTGACTCTTCACATGTGCTGACATTTACATTCACTGTATACCCGAAACCCCATAGCTAAAGAACTTTTGGTGCAAATCCTATACTCACTCTCCGTTCTAAACTTACCGACTATCGTCCTAATCCTACCGACTATTCTTTTTTTTAAATTTTTTTTTTCTTAAAGAAAGAGTTAGAGAGAGAGGGAGAGAGAGAGAGAATTTTTTAACATTTATTTTTTTTAGTACTTGGCAGACACAACATCTTTGTTTGTACGTGGTGCTGAGGATCGAACTCGGGCCGCACGCATGCCAGGCGAGCGCGCTACCACTTGAGCCACATCCCCAGCCCCCCGACTATCCCTCTATGACTGGAAGTTCTCTTTGACAATAAATAATCCAAAGTACAAGGTCCTATGCATTTGTATATTGATTTATCTGAGACATCTGTGCAGAAAATAAATCAATGCTAAATATTGCAATCAAGGGCCCAACACCCTTCTGGGCTTCAAATATTACCTTTATTTCTGTTTTTGTGCTTATATTTCACCTATATATTCTTGAAAATATCGAAGGTTCGCCATACCATTATTCATCCAGCAGAATGATTCCTAACCCCAATCGAAACTGTTATTAACCCTAACCATACACTCTTCCCTCAATCTAACTTTACAGAAGAGCAGGGACAGAGTTGGTCTTACAATACAGGAATTTACAGTTTCTTCCAACTGCTGAGAAACTCAAAGGTCCACGCAAAAATGATCCCTGGAGAAGTTGTAGGCACATATGTACGAACTGAGAGAGCAAAAGTCATCTTCCATTGAAAACAACCTGGTCAGGATGAAGGGATGTGTCTGAATCAGCCTCTCTCTTCTTAATATGGAGAAGAAGGACCAAACTAGGCCAGTGTGGAGAGCACTTCCCGGGTGCCTATGGTTGATATACCATTCTAACTTGTGAAAGTGTCACAGGATGTAGGGGCAGCCTCCATTTTATGGGACACTTTGAAGCAACTGTTAGGACAAAGTGGTTGCCAAGGCAGTGACCTCATTCAGATCTTAAAGGAAGTGACCTCACCTAACATCCTTTGTGATGGAACTCTCTGAACTTGGGATCCAGGAAGCCAGGCACCCAAATTCAGTCTCAGTCCCAGTCCCAGTCGCAGTGGTTTCAATTGTTCAGATTTACCAAGGACAGAGTCAGTCTTTCTTGGTACCTATGGAGGTGAGGATGCCCAAATGCCAGGAAAGCTCTGAAGAGTGGCCTTTCCTGAGAAAGCAGTTAGTGGATCACCGCTGGCTCCTGAGAACTTCACAGTGTTGACCAAGGAGACCAGATCTGAGACAGGACAGGCCATTTCGGGGTAACATAGTATGGCCCACCAATCAGAGGACACTATGGATAGTCACAGACTGACTTGGGGGAAGAAGGTGTCTTTGTGGATGTCGGTGTTGGTTTGTGGTTTTGTCTCATGTTCTGAGAATAGGTAATAAAGGCGGTTTTTTGGTTTGAAGTGAATTGTTTCTAATAAGTCTTTTGAAAAGGCGAGTGTTTCTAAGTCTGTGTATCCCACTGTGTCCGTGGTTCTAGACATTAGAAAAGAGAATGCATCAATGGATGTCTCCTGTCTAGTAGAAATCTTCCCAACATTCATCCTGCCATTTTATGAATGGACTGCGGCTTGCCTTATGAATGGGCAACACCTACTATCTTCCTAAGATTATATTTTGTTCCTGAATCCACTCCACTCTCCAGAATAGGCTCATGGTTATGTGTCCAATATATATACCACCTCCAAGCTCTGTGACATGGCCATGTACTGGATAGCTAAAGGGAATGGCGAGCATCTCAGAAAACTCAGATATCAGTGTGACCAGGAAAGTCTCAGTGGAGAAATCCTGCTTTGGGCCATTTGCTTACCTATTGTTCTGTTGCCCTGAATTTCAGAAAGCTTTTTGCCTCAGACCACCCCTTTGTGAAGCCTGAAGAAATGAGTTGTCAAATGCAAATGAATGGGCATCACCTGTGGCTCTTTGCTTGATTGCTTTGGAAAGGGATGTGTCTGAATCAGCCTCATGACCCTATGTGAGGCTGTGGCTTAGATTCTTAGCACCTGATGGATCTAAAGAAAGATACCATGTGTGCATCCAAAACCAAAATGGCCAAATGAGCAGTCATTGTGGATTAAGTCTTTTGCTTTCCTCTGTTAGGTTCCTGAAATCCATCAAGTGAGAATAGGGATAATTTGGGTCAAATGAGTTCTTCAAACCCTGCAGAGACTAGCCCAGAGGTGCTTGGCTTTTCTCATGACTCCAAATCACATAAAGAATCTATACCTGAAAGTAAGTAGGCCCCAAATTGGAGATGCAGAGCAGTATTAAGTGCAGGCCTATTTAATCACTCTTGGTTCTCAGGAAGGGTGTCCAGGCCACCCTGACTTTAGGCAAATGAGGGGCAAGGGAAATTATTTGGATACTTTCTTTGTCTGCACCCCTCATGGAAATTTCCAGCCAGAGGTTATGATAAGTGTCTATATGGAGGATGTTGAGGGCCATGTGGGAGTGTTTTGGTTTTAATTCTGGTCATTTGTGTGGCGGTTGAAAGAGATGACTTAGTTCACCTGGGCTTGAACTCTGGTGTTATTCCCCTTAGAGACTGAATTCTGGAACTGTCCTCAGAGAAGTATTGCCATGAATTGTGTTGGGATTTTAGGAGGCAACACATGAGAGTCACCCTGAAATCTGAGATCTAGGCCAAGGTGGCTTCCACAGAGCACTGGGAATCTCAGACAGCATTTCACGTGATTTTATTCTGAAAGTCTTGGCAGCCATAATTGAGAGTCAAAACACACATGGACCTCACATTTTAGACCTCAATGGGCCTGGATTCATGTGAAATATTGGCCACTCTTTGGGAAGCCTTGCCTGTGAGAGTTCTCCAGAGATTTCTTTGAAATGAGCTTCCTCACCATTTAATGTTTCCTAAATAAATTGAAACCCACAGTGCCTCCAAATTCATCTTTGAAAAATAGCTATGTACATACCATGGATTTTTTGAAATTTCCATGACCAGGTGTCAATGGAGAAACTTTGGATGACTTGTTGCTGATCATGAGTGTACCAGACTGTGCTTGGATTTACTTGGTTTCATGAAAACAGTGTAGAAAAGAGTTCCCTGTAAGTTGGAGACTGCTGAGTAGTGGGCCTAGAGCAGTGGTGTGCAGGTATGTGATAAAACATCTGTGGTGGTACCATGTGGATCTGCCCTTGGATTCCAAATGGCTTGAGACTGACATGGTGATGTCAGCAGACCCTTATATATAAAAGCATCTTGTTATATGGAGAGGTTTCAGGGCAATGTTCAGAATCAGATTGCTATGGACAAGCGGGCAAGCTATGTGGGGTAGAAGCCTGGTTGGTGCATTTTCCTGCAGACCTTGACCCACCACACGTGACAGAACTCCCTCCATAACTGGTACCTGTTGAACTCCTTGTATTTCCTGAAGCAAATACCAAATTCACCATGCAGAAGCAAGAAACACCTCGAAAAGTGGAAGATGATCAAATGGCTTCACAGTCCACATGGGGAGACACTTAGACCCCAGTGGCCACAGTTTACCTACAAAGAGAGAATTCAGCACTGCTTCCTCATGTTCATTGGAAAATAAAAAAAAAAAAAAAACATATCCTCCAGGTCACAGAGATCAGACGCAGCTTTGTTGGTCTCACTAGAAAGGATGCTAAAATTCCTGACAACAACATATATTTCAAGTGCCCAACCTCAGAGGCAGTTTCTCAAGAGTCTTTAGGCTCAATGAGCTCCATGTTTGTGAAGTGTTTACCCTGTCCCTTACTTTTGGAAACTCCTCTACCACATCCAATATTGTGAACTCCTGAATATTTTCCATTTCAGATATGTATTCACAGATTTCCTAACTCTTCTTCTCTAATCGTGTCTTATTTGGGGCAAAGGTAATGTAAAGGCAATGTTCTGGATGAGAGTGGGAATATTTTTGTGTAGCACATATTTGCATACACATTGGATTCACTTTCCTATTTTCCATTCGAATTACTGAATTCCTGACACTAACCCATACCCTAATAGACTCTGACTACTAATCCTAAAATAATGGACAAAAATAACCAAACAGAATGGAAATGAAAGCAGTTCAGAGAAGGCATGGTGTATAGCTGGACTTTCCTTTTGCATGATAAAGTGTAGGTGTTATAAATCTAGTCAATTTTTAATTGAAATAGATCTCCATGTGTTTTTAAAGTTAACAAATATGTGAATTCCTGTCTCCCTTTCTCTGTAGCCTGTTCAGCACATGTATTTTTATATGCAAATATAGAAACATAACTGGTATCACACGTACATCCTTGTGAGTTTGGCTGTCTTGGGAGATACCAATCATGGGAAGAGATCACTCCTCCTAAACGCTGTTGGAACTTAAAATTCAACCTATGGGTGAACTTCCTAGTTGAACAATATTATACATAAATCCATGTTCAGTAAAATGATTATTTTTGGATCTGTGGATGATATATGTTTCATAGTGAATTTCGATTGGCATGCATATTGATACATTTTAGTGTCTGTGTGTGTGTGTGTGTGTGTGTGTGTGTGTATATATATATATATATATATATATATATATATATATATACATAAATGCACACACACACACACATATCTATATATATATATATACACTCTCAAGATTTTTCAAAATATGAAATATATGTTTCTTATTATACACTCCCTAAATTCATTCGTGTTCATATATGTAAATTTATAGTCAACATTTCACAAGATTATTCTCATAAAAATTCATCCACTTGAAATACGTATTTGTTTCCTACTACTGAAAAATAACTTCAGTGAATAGTGCATACAAATCATAATATTTCTACAGTAACTGACCCAGTTTAGCATCAATGCAAGTAGATTCCTATGGGATATGATGTGTATTTTGACGTTCATTTTCATTCAACACTGGTGCATTACTATTTTTTCAGTTTTTGCACATCATAGGATATATATTTCATTCACAAGTTAGGAAATTTATAGGCTTTTTTTATACTTACCATCAAATCCTGCTTCAGAACATATGAATTCCTCTATATTTCTTGACTCATCTTTTTATGAGATTTCTTTCCAAACACATTATTTTCCATTTCCATAATAACTTTTGAAGCTAAACTCACACACCCTTCATGATTAAACATAACCCTAATATTACCATTAGATGTATAACTCGTTGGAATGAATGATTGTATATCAATATAAGATTTCTTACGTATTTTCAGATATCAATTCAATCCATGATTTAAAGTGGAAACAGTATATTATTTATTCACAGTATTGTCAATTCATGCATTTCTTCTACATTCATAGACACAGGGTACAACTCTGTGTACCCCCAATACTAAGTTATATCTCTTCAAAATATTGCTCCAAGAAATGTTAGAAGAAATACTCATGTCACCTGATCTACATATACATTTTATCACAGTAATATTCTGATCACAAAATGCAAAGGTCACACTTCTGATTGTAGCAAATCCTAGATGGAAAGTGATCCTGGATCACTAAAAACATCCATGTCCAGGTTGCCTAATGCTCTCCAATGTCAATCATATTGGTGACTACATATTTGTTTCTTCCTAAGATTATATATTGAAACTCAACCTTATTGATAATGTCTAATCCTATCATTCACTTTATACTTTGCCTGGTTTCATAATGTGTGTATTGATATCTGATTTCCTACATAATTTTCCCAGTTCATCATTGTGACTGACTCTCCACATGTGCTGAAATTTACATTCACTCTCTAACCGAAAACCTAGGGCTATTGAACTTTTGGTCCAAATCCTATACTCACTCTTCTTCCGAAACAGACCGACTATCTTCCTAATCCTAACAACTATCCCTTTTTGACTGGATGAACTCTTCTACAATCAATCATCCAGGGTACAAGGTGATATGCCATTGTATATTGATTTATCTGAGACATCTGTGCGAACAAAATTCAATGCTAAGTATTCCAATCAAGGACCCAATGCCCTTCTGGGCTTAAAATCTTACCTAGATTTCTGTTTTCATACTTATATTTCACATCTATATTCTTATAAATATCCCAGGTTCCCAATATCATTATTCATCCAGCAGAATGATTCCTAACTCAAATTGAACATGTTATTAACCCTAATCATACATTGTTCCCTCAATCTAACTTTATAGAAGAACAGGGACAGAGTTGGTCTTAATATAGAGGAATATAGGGGATCTTCCACCCGCTGAAAACCTCAAAGGTCCATGCAGAAATTATCCCTGGGGAAGATGAAGGCAGCTATAAAGGACCTGAGAGGGCAAAAGTCATCTTGTAAGGCAAACAACCTGGTTAGGATGAAGGGATGTGTGTGAATCAGCCTCTCTCTTCTTAATGTAGAGAAGATGGACCAAACCAGTTCTGTGTGAGAGCTGTTCCTGGGTGCCTATGGTTGATATACCATTCTAAGTTGTGAAAGTGTCACAGAAAGTAGGGGCAGCCTCCATCTCATGGGACCCTTTGAAGGAACTGTTAGGACAAAGTGGTTGCCAAACCAGTGACCTCATTCAGTTCCGAACGGAAGTGACCTATCTCACTTCCTTGGTCTTGGAACACTCTGAACTTGGAATCCCGGAAGCCAGGCACACAGAACCAGTCCCAGACCCAGTCCCAGTGGGCTCACTTGTTTGGTTTTACCAAGGACAGAATCGGTCTTTCTTGGTACCTACTGATTTGAGAATGGCCAAATGCCAGGAGAGCTTTGGAGAGTGGCCTTCCCTGAGAAAGAAGGTAGTGGCTCAAAGCTGGCTCCTGACAACTTCAAAGAGTTGGCCAAAAATTCCAGCTCTGAGACAGTACAGGGCATTTTGGGGGAACATAGTATGGTACAACAGTCAGAGGAAATTCCGGAGAGTCAAAGACCTACTTGGGGGAAGAAAGTCCTATGTTGTTGTGGGTGTGAGTTTGTTGTTTTGTCTCATGTTCTGAGAATTGGTAGGAAAGGCAGTTTGTTTGATTTGAAGTGGACTGTTTCTAGTAAGTCGTTTGACAAGGCAAGTGTTTCTATGTCTATGTATCCCACTGTGTTTGTAGTTGTAGACATTAGAAAACATAATGCATCAATGAATGTGTCCTGTCTAGTATAATGCTTCCCAAAATTCATACTGCCCGATTCATGATTGGACTGCAGCTTTCCTTATGGATGGGTAGCGATGACTAACTTCCTAATTTCCTGTTTTATTCCTGAATTCTGGCCACTCTCCGGAATAGGCTCATGGTTTTCTGTCCAAGATATGTACCACCTCCAAGCTCTGTGACATGGCCATGTACTGGAGAGCTGAAGGAAATGGGAGCATCTCAGGAAACTCAGATATCAGTGTGAACAGTAAAGTCTATGTGGAGAAACCCTGCTTTGGGAATTTTGCTTACCTATGGTTCTGGTGCTGTGAATATCTAGAAGGTCTTTGCCTTAGGCCACCCCTTTGTGAATCCTGAAGAAAAGAGTTTTCAAATGGAAATGAATAGGCATCACCTGTGGCTCTTTGTTTTATTGCTTTGTAAAGAGATGTGTCTTAATCAGCTTATTTTCCCAGTGTGATTATTTGGAGAAGTAGATCAGTATTAATGGGAGGCCTATTTGATCATTCCTGGTTAACAGGAAGGGTTTCCAGGCCACCCTGACTTTAGGCAAATTAGAGGCAAGGGAGATTATTTTGGGCACTGTCTTGGTATGCACCCCTCATGGAAACCTCAACCCAGGGGTTATGATGAGTGTCTATATAAAAGAAGATGAGGGCCATGTGGGAGTGTTTTGGTATTAATTGTGGTCAGTTGTGTGGCAGTAGGAAGAGATTCCTGGGTCAACCTGGGCTTGTACTATGGTGTGATTCCCCTTAGAGACTGAGTTTTGGAACTGAACTCAGAGAAGTATTACCATGAATTCTGTTGGGATATTAGAAGGCCACGCATGAGAATTGCCCTTGGAGACTGAGATTTAGGCCCAGGATGGCTTTCCACAGAGCATTGGGAATCTCAGCTAGGATATCACATGATTTCATTCTGAAAAACTTGGCAGCCATACTTGAGAGTCAAATCACACATGGAACTCACATTGTAGACCTCAATGGGCCAGGCTTCATTTGACCTTTTGGCCACTCTTTGGGAAGACTTGCCTGTGAGAGTTCTCCTGAGCTTTCATTGAAATGAGCTTGCTCACCATTTAGTGGTTCCTGAATGAATTGAAACCCACAGTGACACCAACTTCATCCTTGAAAAATGGCTAGATAAATACCATGGAATATTTGAAATTCCCAAGAGCAGGTGGCACTGGAGAATCTTTGGATGTTCTGTTGCTGATCATGAGTGTACCAGACAGTGCCTTGTTTTACTGGGTTTCATGAAAATGGTGTAGAACAAAGGTGCCAGTACGTTGGAACCTGCTTAGTAGTGGGCCTAGAGCAGTGGTTTGCAGGTGTATGATAAAACATCTGTGATGGTGCCACATGGATCTGCCATTGGCTTCCAAATGCTTTGTGACTGACATGGTGCAGCCAGCAGACCCTTATATGTTAAGGTATCTTGTTACATTGAGAGGTTTTAGGGCAATGTTCAGAATTGGGTTGCTGCAGACAAGGAGGCAAGCTTTGTTGAATAGAAGCCTGGTTGGGGCATTCTCCTGCACACCCTGACCCACCACACGTGAGAGTACTCCCTCCAGCACTGTGTCCCCGTTGAACTCATGGTATTTACTGACGCCAATACCAAACTCCCAGTGCAGCAGTAAGAATCACCAGGAAAAGTGGAGGATGACCAAATGGCTTCTCAGTCCACACGAGGAGACACTTAGCTCCCAGTGGCCACAGTTTACCTACAATGAGGGAATTCAGAGCTGCTGCCTCATGTTCACTAGAAAATAAGAAACCATGTCCTTCAGGTCACATATATGCAGATCCAGCTTTGATTGTCTCACTACAAAGGAAGCTGAAGCTCCTGACAACAACATATATTACAAGGTCCCAACTTCAAAGGCAGTTTCTCAAAGAGTCATTAGGCCAGCAGAACTCCATATTTGTGGAGTATTTACCCTATCCCATACTTTTGGAAATTCCTCTACCGCCTCCAAGGCTGTGAACTCCTGAGCATTTTCATTTCCACATACGTATTCACAGATTTTCTAACTCTTCTCCACTAATTGTGTCTTAATTGGGGCGAAGGTTATGTCAAGGCATTGTTCTGGATGAGAGTGGGATGATTTTTGTGTAGCACATATTTGCATACACATTAGATTCATTTTCATATTTTCCATTTGAAATACTGAATCCCTGACATTAACCCATAACCTACTAGACTCTGACTACTAATCCTAATATGATGGAGAACAAGAAACCTAACAGAATAGAAATACAGGCCGTTCATAGGAGGCATGGTGTATACTTGGACTTCCCTTCTGCTTTATCAAGGGTATGTGTTATAAATCTAGTAAACTTTTCATTGTAATAGTTCTCCATGAGTTTTTAAAGTTAACACATATGTAAATTTCTGTCTCCCATTCTCTGTAGCCTATTCATCACATGTATTTTTTATGCATATTTAGAATCCTACCTGGTATCACAAGTACATTTTTGTAAGCTCGTTGATTTTGAAAGATACATATTGTGATAAGATATCACTCCCCCTAAATAAAGATGGAACTGAAAATTAAACCTATTGGTGAATTTCCTAGATGAACAACATTATATATAAATCGATGTTCAGTAAAATGAATATTTTTGGATATGTGGATGATATGTATTACACGGTGAATTTCGATTAGCATTTATATTGCTACATTATAATGTCTGTGTGTGTCTATCTATCTATCTATCTATCTATCTATCTATATATATATATATATATATACTGTCCAGATTTTTCAAAATATGAAATATATATGTCTTATTATACACTCCCTAAATTCACTCATGTTTCTATATGTGGTTTATAATCAACTTTTCACAAGATAATTCTCAGAAATATTCATCCGCCTGAAATACGTATTTATTTCCTAGTACTGAAAACTAACTTCAGTGAATGGAGCTTACAAATCCTAATATTTCTACAGTAACTGAATCAGTTTAACATCAATGCAAGTAGAATCCTAAAGGGACATGATGTGTATTTTGAAGTTTATTTTTATTCAATATTGGTACATTATTATTTTTTCAGTTTATGGACATCATAGGATATATCATTTCATCCACAAGTTCAAAAATTTATAGGCATTTGTTTCACTTTCAATCACTTCCTGCTTCAGAACACATGTATTCCTCTAAGTTTCTTGACTGGTCTTTTCATGAGATTTTATACCAAACACATTAATTTTGATTTTCATAATCACTTTTGAAGCAAAACTCACATACCATTCATATTAATTATCACTCTGATATTACCATTGGATGTATAACTGGTTTGAATGAATGATTGTATGTCAATATAAGATTTCTTATATCTTTTCAGATATCAATTCTATCCATTATTTAAAGTGGAACCAGTTATATTATTTATTCACAATATGGTCTATTCATGCATTATCTCTATATTCATAGACACAGTGTACACCTCTTTGTACCCCCAATACTAATTTATACGTCTTCAAAATATTGCTCCCTGAAATGGTGGATGTGGACTCATGTCACCTCATCTTTATATACATTTAATCACAGAAATATTCTGGACACAAAATGCAAAGGTCACACTTATGATTGTATAAAAGCCCAAATGGAAAGAAAACATGGATTCCTAAAAACATCCATGTCCAGGTTCCCTAATGCTCTCAAATATCAATCCTATTGGTGACTACATATGTGTTTCTTCTTAAAATTATATATTCAAACTCAACCCAATGGAAAATGTCTAATCCTATCCCTCACTTTATACTTTGCCTGATTTCATTATGTCTCTATTGCTATCTGCTTTCCTACATATATTCCCCAGTTCATCATTGTGACTGACTCTTCACATGTGCTGACATTTACATTCACACCCTAATAAATAACCTATTGCTAAAGAACTTTTGTTCCAAATCCTATACTCACTCTTCTTCCTAAACATACTAACTATCTTCATAATCCTACCGAGTATCCCTTTTTGACTGGATGTTCTCATCTACATTCAATCATTCAAGGTACAAGGTCTTATGCTATTGTATATTGATTTATCTGAGACATCAGTGCAGAATGTAATTCAATGCTAAGTATCACAATTAAGGGCCCAATGCCCTTCTGGGCTTCAAATCTTACTTAGATTTCTTTTTTCATACATATATTTCATCACTATATTCTTAAAATAATCACAAGTTTCCAATACCATTATTCATGCAGCAGAATAATTCCTAACCCAAATGGAACATGTTATTAACACTAACCATACACTGTTTGTGTTAATAACATGTTTACAGAAGAGCAGGGACAGTGTTGATCTTACAATACAGGAATGTAGTGGATCTTCCATCTGCTGAGAACCTCAAAGCTCCATGCAGAAATGATCACTGGAGAAGATGTAGGCAGGTATGAAGGACCTGAGAGAGCAAAAGTTATCTTCCATTGCAAACAACCTGGTCAGGATGAAGGGATGTTTCTGAATCAGCCTCTCTCATCTTAATGTAGAGAAGATGGACAAACCAAGACTGTGTGGAGAGCTGTTCCTGGTTCCCTATGGTTGATATAAAATTCTAACTTGTGAAAGTGTCACAGGAAGTAGGAGCAGCCTCCATCTCATGGGACCGTTGGAAGAAACTCTTAGGACAAAGTGGTTGCCGAGGCAGTGATCTCATTCAGTTCCTGACGGAAATGACCTCAAAGCACTTCCTTATTGATGGAACTCTCTGAACATGGGATCCAGGACGCCAGGCACCCAGATCCAGTCCCAGTCCCAGTCCCAGTGGTCTCACTTGTTTGGATTTACCAAGGACAGAATCAGTCTTTCTTGGTACCTACTAAGGTGAGGAAGCCAAATGCCTGGAAAGCTTGGAAGAGGGGTTTTTCCTGGAAAAGCAGGTAGTGGCTCACTCCTGGCTCCTGACAACTTCACAGAGTTGGCCAAGGAGACCAGATCTGAGACAGGACAGGACATTTCGGGGGAACATCGTATGGCCCACCAGTCAGAGGATACTCCGGATAGTCTCATACCTATTTGGGGGAAGAAGGTGTCATTGTCGGTGTGGGTGTGGGTTTGTGGTTTTGTCTCATGTTCTGAGAATAGGAAGAAAAGTCAGTTTGTTTGGTTTGGAGTGAACTGTTTTTAGTAAGTCGTTTAACAAGGCAAGTGTTTCTGGGTCTGTGTATCACACTGTGTCCGTGGTTGTAGACATTAGAAAAGAGAATGCATCAATGGATATGTCCTGTCTAGTAGAAAGCTTCCCAGCATTCATCCTGCCCATTTTATGAATGGACTGTGGATTGCCTTATTAATGGGCAATACCTGCTACCTTCTTAAGTTTCTGTTTTCCTCCAGAATTCTGTACACTCTCCAGAATAGGCTCATGGTTTTGTGTCTAAGTTATGTACCACACCCAAGCTCTGTGACAAGGCAATGTTCTGGATAGCTGAAGGAAATGACGAGCATCTGAGAAAACTCAGATATCAGTTGACCATTAAAGTCTCAGTGGAGAAACCCTGCTTTGGGCCATTTGCTTACCTATTGTTCTGTTGCCCTGAGAGTCAGGAAGTCTTTGTCTCACACCACCCCTTTGTGAATCCTGAAGAAAATAGTTTTCAAATGGAAATAAATAGGCTTCACCTTTGGCTCTTTACTTAATTGATTTGGAAAGAGTTGTGTCTGAATCAGCCTCTTGGCCCAGTGTGATTCTTTGACTTAGATTCTCAGCACCTGATGGATCTAAAGAAAGATCCCATGTGTGCATACAAATCAAAAATGGCAAAAAGAGCTGTAATTGTGGATGAAGTCTTCTGCCTTCCTCTGTAAGGTTCCTGAATTCCATCAAGTGAGAATAGGGATCATTTGGGTCAGATGAGTTCGTCAAAGCCCTTCTGAGGCTATCCCGTAGGTGCTTAGGTTTTCTCATCACTCCAATTCACATAAAGTATCTTTAAGTGACACTCAATAGGCCTCAAATGGGAAAAGTGGAGCAGTATGACAGGCAGGCCTTTTTGATCACTCCTGGTACAAAGGAAGGGTGTCCAGGCCACCCTGAATTTAGGCAAATGAGGAGCAACGGAGCTTATTTTGGACACTGTCTTGGGCTGCGTCCCTCATGGACACCTCCAGCCAGAGGTTATGATGAGTGTCAATATGGAAGAAGATGAGGACCATGTGGGAGAATTTCGGTTTTATTGTGGTCATTTGTGTGGCAGTTGGAAGAGATGACTGGGTCCACCTGGGCTTGAACTCTGGTGTGATTCCCCTTAGAGACTGAGTTCTGGAACTCACCTCAGAGAAGTATTGCTATGAATTGTGTTGGGATTTGAGGAAGCCACGCATGAGAGTCATCCTTGGAAACTGAGATGAAGGCCCAGGGTAGCTTTCCACAGGGCACTCTGATCTCAACCAGGATATCACATGATTTTATTCTGAAAGACTTGGAAGCCATTGTTGAGAGTCAAAACAGACAATGACATCACATTTTAGACCTCAATGGCCCTGGCTTCATGTGACCTTTTGGCCACTCTTTGGGAAGCCTTGCCTGTGAGAATTCTCCAGAACTTACATTGAAATGTGTTTCCTCAACATTTAATGGTTCCTGAATGAATTGAAACCCACAGTGCATCCAACTTCATCCGTGAAAAATGGCTAGATAAATACCATGAAAATTTTCAATTTCCCATGACCAGGTGGCACTGGAGAACCATTGGATATTCTGTTGCTGATCATGAGTGTACCAGACAGTGCCTTGATTGATTGGGTTTCATGAAAATAAGTTGGAGCCTGCTGAGTAGTTGTCCTAGAGTAGTGGTTGGCAGGTGTGTGAAAAAACATCTGTGGTGGGGCCATGTGGATCTGCCATTGGCTTCCAAATGGCTTGTGACTGACATGGTGCAATCAGCAGACCCTCCTATGCAAAGGCATCTTGTTATATGGTGACGTTTCAGGGCAATGTTTACAATCAGTTTGCTATGTTTAAGGGGGCAAGTTATGTGGGATAGAAGCCTGGTTGGTGCATTCTCCTGCATACCCTAACGCACCACGCCTGAGAGAACTCGCTCCAGCACTGTGTCCCAGTTGAACTCCTTGGATTCCATGAAGCAATTACTAAACTCCCAATGCAACAGCAATAAACACATATAGAATCCTACCTGGTACCACACCTACATTCTTGTGAGGTGAACGACTTGGCAGATACAAATTGTGAGAGAAGATCACTCCTTCTAAACGCTGTTGGAACTGAAAATATAACCATTGGGTGAGCTTCCTAGTTTTACAACATTATATATAAATCCATGTTCAGTAAAATGAATATTTTTAGATCTGTGAATGATATATATTTCATGATGAATTTCGAATAGCATATATATTGCTAGTTTTTAATGTGTGTGTGTGTATGTATATATATGTGTGTTTGTATGTATATATATGTGTGTGTGTGTGTGTATATATATATATATATATATATATATATATATATATATACACACATTCTCCAGATTTTTCAAAATATGAAATATTTGTATCTTAATATACACTCCCTTAATTTATTCATATTCATGTATGTGGATTTATGATCATCTTTTCTAAATATTATTCTCAGAAATATTCATCCACCTGAAATACTTTTTTGTTTTTAGAACTGAAAACTAACTTCAGTGAATGTTGCATACAAATCCTAATATATCTAGATTAACTGACCCAGTTTAACCTCAATGCAAGAAGATTCATATGGAACATGATGTGTATTTTGATGTTCATTTTAATTCAACACTGGTACATTACTATTTCTTCAGTTTATGCACATCATAGGATATATATTTCATCAAAAAGATCACAAAATTATAGGCGTTTTTTCACATTCAATCACTTCCTACTTTAGAACACATGTATTCTTCCATATTTCTTGACTGGTCTTCTCAAGATTCTTTTTTACAAACACATTATTTTCGATTTTTATAATCACATTGAAGCAAAACTCACACACCCTTCATGATAAACCATAACCCTAATATTAACATTGATGTATAACTTGTTGGAATGAATGATTGTATATCAATATACGATTTTTTTATATTTTCAGATATCAATTCAATCCATCATTTAAAGTGGAACCAGTTATATTACTTATTCACAGTTGGTCTATTCATGCATTATCTCTATATTCATAGACACCGGGTACACCTGTTTGTACCGCAAATACTAATTTATAAGTCTTCAAAATATTGCTCCCAAAAATGGTGGAAGAAATACTTATGTCACCCGATCTATATATACATGTTATCACAGTAATATTCTGGACACAAAATTCAAAGGTCAAACTTATATTTGTACCAAAGCCTAAATGGAAAGTGAACATGGATTACTAAAAACATCAATGTCCAATTTGCCTATTGCTCTCAAATATCAATCCTATTGATGACTACATATTCGTTTCTTCCTAAGATTATATATTCAAACTCAACCCTGTTGAAAATGTCTAATCCTATCACTGACTTTATACTTTTCCTGATTTTGTAATGTCTGTATTGATATCTGCATTCCAACATATTTTCTCCAATTCATCATTGTGACTGACTCTTCACTTGTGTTGACATTTACATTCACTCTGTAACCGAAACCCTATTGCTAAAGAACTTTTGTTCCAAATTTTATACTCACTCTTCTTCCTAAACCTACCAACTATCTTCCTAATTTTACCGACTATCACTTTTGAATGGATGTTCTCATCTACATTCAATCATCCAAGTAAATGTAGGGCGAGTGTCAGAGGATGAGACCACCAAGAGACTATCTCATGCAACAGAAAGGGTTTATTTGGGGTCCAGAATGCTGGGGCTTAGAGCTCACTTGAATAGAGCAGAGAGCCCTGAGAACATCTTAAGCAGAACTTATATAATTTTTTTGGAGAGGGCAGGGAGGGAAGTTTATTGATGGGTCAGGGGGAGTTAGCGGTTTGTGTGTAAACGCGTGAGGGAGTACATTCTGCAGTTTGGCAGTTGGGGACAGCACATTCTGGGAACAAGATTAGGAAACATTTCTCAACATTTCAACAGTGTTTTGTTAAGCATACAGAAAAACAGGAAGTGACAAGTACATATTTTATTAACATTTCATTCCCCACTTCTTCTTCTGGCTACTTTTAATCATAAAAGTGATTGTTGGGGGGTGTCACATTTTATGTATGCTAGTGGGGTATTAACATAAGTTTAACTTGTCCAATTTGAGCTTGGAGAAAAGAAATTACATGGTTGAGAAACAGGGTTTTATAGTAAGCAATAAAATGAGGATTATTATTGGACCGGCCAGGGTTGATTAAAACGTAGTTAACCAGTGGGACTGTGTAAACCAAGACTCAAACCACCAATTTTGGGTCTCTATCTCTCTTTGATGCTCTTCAAGGCATCTTTTTAATTTACTCATAGGGTTTGTTACAACTCCAGTATGGTCGACATAAAAAAAAAACAAAAACATTCTTTCCTCAATGCAGCACAAAGGCTCCCTTCTCTCATGAAATGGAGGTCCAAACCTCGACTTTTCTGTAAAACAACTTCAAAGAGAGAGGTAAAAGATTCCTGCAAAGTTGTGATGGAATTTTCTAATATCTTTAAGTTTTGATCTATTGCTTCTTCTAATTGGGTCATTTGTTCTGTCCCATGGACCAGGGCAGTGGTTCCTGTGCGAACCCAGGCAGCAACTCCTATTCATAATAGAATGGCTAAGGTGAGAGATATATGTTCCCAACTGAACCGGGTTGTATGCCCCTCTTTTTGATCTTCCAATGAACCTGCGTCATAATAGAGCACTCTGGGAAACATCTGCACCATTACACAATTAATCACTTCTGTTGACCATTTCATAAAAACATAAACAACGTTTAAGTATATAGAATTATATTGTTGTAGGGACGGACAAGGCAAGGCACCTAAGATAGCACCAAAGACAAGGAAACAGTCATATTTGGTTGCAACCAGATTCAGAGGGCATTGCTCCTGTTGTAATCAATTAATCCCCTGAAACCCAAGTTTAGGTAGTTTCAGAATTTTGTACCCAACATGTAAGGGAAGGGGCTCTGAAGTTCACAGTCTGCAGAAGTTCACAAAGAGCAGTTTTTGTTTCTGATTTTTCCTCAGTTCTGGGCAAGTTAAATTTTTCAAGGACACCTGGGTGGGGGAGAGCTTTTTTTTTCCTTTTTTTCCCCCTGCCAGCTGTTTCCATGGAGCCCAGTTTGTAACTTATTCATCTTAGCAATGTAGCCATCTCTATGAAGCCCCAGCTAAAGGACAGAAGCCTTGATCACATATGTTGTGAAAAACTAGTAAGGGTGTGTCTAGCTCAGGAGTGCTGATTTTTTTCAGCCAGTTGCCAGGTAGACCAGGGCAACACAAAAAGAGGAAGTTTATCTACACTGAACTCTTTTATAGGGACTCTTTTGCTGAAAGTCCTAAAGTTAGCCATGGTGAAAACTTCTGGATAAGGAGAGTTAAGACTTTCCTGTGGGCCTGGTACAGAGGGGGAAGACGGGGAATGCAGGGCTGAGAGCAGCTCTTTGGATCTGAGAATGAGGAAGGAGAGATGTAAAAAAATAATGGAAAAGGGTTTTGAGATCTTCCTAGCAACAAAAACATGAGTAGTAGAACGGGTAGAACAGAGCGGGAGATGGGAGTGAGTATCCCAAAAAGCCTGTAAGGGACTTTAAATTCTTAGTAACCTGTTTTCAGTGATGGCAAAGCAACTTTAAAGGCCATTTTCATTACATCTTGGATAGGGGTCTGAGGGCTCTTCTCAGCTGGTTTGAGCTTTGGGTTAGCTGGTAAGAGGACCTGGTGGGACCCAGTGTGGGCACTGACAGGAGAAGAGAGGAGTGAGTGAGTGGAGGGTTACCTCAGTACCTGCTACCTCAGCAAGGGGGCAATGGTCTGAGAAACGCTGGAGGTTTGGGTTTTTAATATAGTAATTGGAGGGGAGAAATCAAGTTGATGAGGTGGGAGTGACAACAGAGAGTCTAGAGCAGAAGGCTGAGGGTGAGCATGTATTGGAGAAGCATAGTTCACGATGTGAGCAAAGGAGAGAAAAGGCCTCCACATAGAGGAATCTCCTTTCACCCTTTTGAGCACTTGCAGAAGTAAAAAAGGTCACACAGAATTTGAGGATCTAGAGACCCCTCTGTGGGCCATCGGTTTTGCTTGTCTAATTGGTAATATGGCCAATGCTGTGTAGAGAATTTCATGAGTAGTTTGGGTTCCATGTGGCAGTCCCTGTATGCTCACATCCCCATGACTTACAGAAGATGTCGGCGTTCCCCGCACACAGCCTTGACTGTTTGTGGCTTTGATAGTACACTGGGCAAACATAGTAATCTAGGCTAGCCAACCAGCATCTGGCTCGCGTGTCCCTACATCAATA
The DNA here is from genome assembly GCF_048772815.1 of Callospermophilus lateralis. NCBI lineage: Eukaryota > Metazoa > Chordata > Mammalia > Rodentia > Sciuridae > Callospermophilus > Callospermophilus lateralis. The sequence goes on along the minus strand of NW_027512722.1, from coordinate 1,615,689 downwards.
ATGTTTGTTTCCATTATCTATGGTATGGAAGGAATTTAATGGAATTTTAGTGGGATCCTCTTCATTAGGGATATCCCAATCGGGAAGACCTATACGCAGCTGACAAATGTCTGGCTGGAGAGATGGCCACCAGGTCCCTAAGCAGGCTGTACGCAAGATAGACCATACTTTCGTTCCAGTAGGATTTGTGATCAGCCATCGCTGCTGAACAGGCTTATGAGGGTTAGGACTACTGGTGGTCAAGGGGAGAGTCTATAGCCTTATCCACACAGCGAATCCACAATTTGAAAGGGTTTCCAGTCTTTTCCAGTTTCCAGCCAGAGTCTGGACAGGGCACAGGCTTGAGATGAGAGGTAGGGATCCAGGAAGTGATTTTGACTTCCTTTACCCTGTAGGTGTTATAAGTAGCACCTGGTATGGTCCTTTTCAGCGGAGTTCCAGGGATGACACCAGATGTCGTCTTACATAGACGAAGTCTCTACTTGATATCGCTGTAGAGTCCCCTCATCCCCAGGTTGGTAGGCAGTGGCCATCTGTTTTCACAGGTATCCCTGAGTTCTTTCAAGAGCTTTAAGTCTGTTAAGCAAGGGGGTGTGGAAGGAATCGTTAGGTCTTAGAGTTGGGGTAGGTCCCTTACTGGAGGAGGGACACCATAGAGAATTTCACAGGGTGTGAGGTTACACAAAGAAATAGATTGAGTATTTCTTGCATGAAACAGTACATAAAGCAGGAGCATAGTCCAATCTTTTATGCCGGTCTCTAAGTTTAATTTCGTTATGGTCTCTTTAATGGTTCTATTCATTCTTTCTACCTGTCGTGAACTCGGGGGTCTGTAAACACAATGTAACTTCCAATTAATCCCCAGGGTCCTTGCTAACCTCTGAGTTACCTGGGCCACGAACGCCGGTCCATTATCAGACCCTATTACTTTAGGCAGGCCGTACCTTGGAAAAATATCTTCCAGGATCTTCTTGACCACCATTTGCGCTGTTTCATTTTTTTTCTTTTCTTTTCTTTTTGGGGTGGGGGGAAGGCTTCAATCCATCCTGAAAATGTATCTACAAAGACTAGGAGATATTTAAGTCCATTCCTTGCTGGCTTAATTTCAGTAAAGTCCACTTCCCAGAATTGTCCTGGTCTGGTTCCTCGTAGGTGCTTTCCTGCAGGAAGCTTGGAAGGGTAAGAATTAACCAATTGATGGACCCAACAGGCTTTTGTTATCCATTCAGTTGTTTCCTTTCACTGTGAGTTGGTTAATGGAAAACTCTGTTCTTGATCCTTCAGAAATGAATGCAGTTTCTTTGAACCAAGGTGAGTGATTTGTTGTACATTTTCTACTGACATAGTTAGAGCCGTGATTATAGGAGTTTTTACTGAAGAATTTAGAAATTCCACTTGGGGGCCTTCAGGGTAAAAAGTTATTTTGGCCGAGAGCTTTGTGAGCAGATCTCTGCCAATCAATGGGGCCGTGCATTCTGGGATTACTAGGAATGAGTGATGGATTTTTCCTTTCCCCTGGTCCATGGTCCTCTTAGTTTTCCAAGCCCGATATTTACTGCCATTAGCCCCTTGAATTAGAGACCTTTTATTTGATAGAGGTTCCAATGGGGCCTTAAAGGCAGAATATCTTGCCCCTGTATCCACTTCAAAGTATACTGGGGTCCCCTCCACTTCAAAAGTTACCCTGAGCTCGGGGAGAGGATCTGAGCCCCGACTTTCTTAGTAATCCTACAGAGTCAGAATGTCCAGCTGGCCTGGCTGTCTCTTTCTAGGGCACTCTTTAGCCCAGTGTCCTTTTTTTTAGAGTAGGCACATTGAATTGAGGCCAGGGGTGGCCTCTTGTGTGGGCCCCGGTGTCACTTCCTGTCTCCATGTTTCTTAATTTCTGGTCTATTTGTTGTTGTGACCAGGATCTTAGTCAATGCCTTAGTCTGTCTTTTGTTTCTTTTATCCTCCCTTTGCTCCCTAGTCGTCCTCAGTTTCTCTCTTATAGTATACCTTCTTGGCTTCTCTGACTAAACCTCTCAAAGTCATATCTTGTAATCCATCTAAGCATTGTAACTGTCTTTTAATATCCAGAACAGCTTGCCCAATAAAGGCCACCATGACAGATGCCTTTTGATTCTCTCCCTGAGGATCGAGAGGATTAAATATGCTATATGCCTCCATAATTCTCTGTAGGAACATGGAGGGACATTCATCAGTCCCTTGAATAATCTCTCTTACCTTGGCCAAAATAGTTGGTCGCCTAGCGGCCACTAAGATACCCACTATTAGAGCCCGGCAATAAGAGGAAGGATGCTCATTACCTTCACAGGTTTTGGGGTCCCAGTTGGGTCGGTGCAAGGGAAAGGTGGCTTTGCATATGTTGGGAAGTTTTGTCGGTCACCCATCTGGTCCGAGAATATTTTTTTCTAGAATCCAGGAAGATTCTCTTTTGTTCCTCTGTCATGAAGAGAGTCCCTAGGAGTTGTTGGCAGTCATCCCAAGTAGGCTGGTGTGAAAACATCAATGACTCAACCACACCTGAGACCCAGGTGGGGTCCTCGGTAAAAGGGGGATTGTTATTTTTCCAGTTATTTAGGTCTGAAGAGGAGAAAGGTAAATACCGGTAGGCTTGCATTTTTCCCCCATGGTTGTCATCAATCATTGTTCCTTAGAAATGGAGAGCGAGCATCACGTGAGTTCCAGGGATTTCAATCATTCAACGCCGGCAAATTCCTTTAGCCGGGCCAGCAACCTCCAGGAAAGGAGGGGCTGTGTTTTCCGCAGGGGAGTTATCTGGAGTGCGCTGGGCTCGCTTAGCTTCCTCCAATGGCGGAGAGGCTGAGACAGCAGCAGGGGAATTACTTAGAAGGTGTTGGGGGTTGGGGGAAGAGGGCAGGGAATAAGTAGTAGAACGAGAGTCCAGTAGAGTCAAATCTTGTGACTCAGGGAGAACAGAGGTTGAAGGAGGAGGAGAAGCAGAAGGTTTGAGAGAGCATGACGGAAAGAGTAGGAGCGGGGGCAGGGGCAAGGAAAAGCTTCACACATGGAGGAGGAGAATTGCAGAGGTCCTGCAAAGTTAAGATATATGTCTCTTGATCCTGATGTCTATGTGGCGCTGGCTGAAAGTCAATATCTCTGACTTTTTAAATTAGTGGGAAGTAGAAAGATCCTTCTAGGGGCCATCTGAATCCAAAGGTGGGCCATTCTGAGGCACAGAGAGTCTGCCAGGTCCAGCGTTTAACTGAAAAAGAAAGATTCTGAGCCCTTAAGCGGACTTTGGTGCAATGATCAAGGGTCAGCAAAAGAGGCATTGAAGTGCTCTATCCCATAATGAAAGATAAACAATCAGTAAAAGCAACGACACACGACACAGACAAGACAATACAATAAAGACAGGCAATGGACGTCCAACACTGAGACCAGGACTGAGTAGCCGGCAAAACCCGATGGGCTGGCAATACCGAATCTGAAACAAAATATCACTGAGTCGAGGAGACTATTGTTCCTCGATTTCCCGAGTCCTCTGGGGAGTCCCCCAGTGACGTGGCCTGTGGCTCTATGACATGTCTCTCAGCCACCATCGGAGAGAGCTCACACTCTTGATCAACAGCCATTTGCCAAGCCCTAACCTGAAACCTGAAACTAGAAAGAGGCACCTTACATACCCCGAGAGGAACCCGTTGGGGTCTCTCATCTGCCGCTGCTGGATCTCAGTGGAACCTCCATATGTAAATGTCAGGCGAGCGTCCGGGGAAGAAACCACCAAGAGACTGTCTCATGCAAAAGCAAAGGGTTTATTATGGGTCCAGCATGCTGGGGCTCAGAGTTCACTTGAATAGAGCAGAGAGCCCTGAGAACAGCTTAAGCAGAGCTTATATACTTTCCTTGGAGAGGGCAGGGCAGGATGTTTATTGATGGGTCCTGGCGAGTGAGCTGTTTGTGGGCAACCGGGTGAGGAATTACTTTCTGCAGTTTGGCAGGTGAGGACAGCACATTCTGGGAACAAGACTATCAATCATTTCTCAAGATTTCAACAGTGTTTTATTAAGCATACAGAAAACAGGAAGTGATAAGTACCTATTTTATTAACCTTTCACTACGGACTACACTTTGCCAGATTTCCTAATGTCTCTATTGATATCTGCTTTCCTACATATTTTCCCAAGTTCATCACTGTGACTGACTCTTCACATGTGGTGATATTTACATTCACTCTATACCCGAAACCCTATAGCTAAAGAACTTTGGTCCAAATCCTATGCTCACTCTCCTTTCTAAACCTACCGACTATCTTCCTAATCCTACTGATTATCCCTTTTTGACTGGAAGTTCTCTTTGACAATCAATCATCCAAAATACACGGACCTTTGCCATTGTATATTGATGTATCTGAGACATCTGTGCAGAAAATAAATCAAAGCTCAGTTATCACAATCAAGGTCCCAATGCTCTTCTGGGCTTCAAATCTTACCTAGATTTCTGTTTTCATACTTAATTTTCACCTATATATTCTTGTAAATATCGCAGGTTTTCAATACCATTATTCATCCAGCAGAATGATTCCTAATGCAAATTGAACCTGTTATTAACCCTAACCATACACTGTTCCCTCAATCTAACTTTACAGAAGAGCAGGGACAGAGTAGGTCTTACAATACAGGAATGTAGGGGAAATTCCTATTGCTAAGAAACTCAAAGGTACATGCAAAAATGATCCCTGGAGAAGTTGTAGGCAGCTATGAAGGAACTGAGTGAGCAAAAGTCATCTTCTCTTGCAAACAACCTGGTCAGGATGAAGGGATATGTCTGAATCATCCTCTCTCTTCTTAATGTAGAGAAGAAGGACCAAACCAGGCTGTGTGGAGAGCTGTTCCCGGTTGCCTATGGTTAATATACCATTCTAACTTGTGAAACTGTCACAGAAAGTAGGGGCAGCCTTCATTTCAGGGGACCCTTGTAAGCAACTGTTAGGACAAAGTGGTTGCCAAGGGTGTGAGCTCATTCAGTTCCTGAAAGAAGTGACCTCAGACCTCACCTCACATCCTTGGTGATAGAACTCTCTGAACTTGGGATCAAGGAAGCCAGGCACCCAAATCCCATTCCAGTCCCAGTAGCAGTGGTCTCACTTCTTTGGATTTACCAAGGACAGAATCAGTCTTTGTTGGTACCTACTGATATGAGGATGGCCAAAAGCCAGGAAAGCTCTGAAGAGTGGCCTTTCCTGAGAAAGCAGGTAGTGGATCACCACTGCCTCCTGACAACTTTACAGAGTTGGCCAAGGAAACCAGATCTGAAACAGGGCAGGCAATTTCAGGGGAACATAGTATGGCCCAATAGTCAGAGGACATTCCGGATAGTCAGAGACCTACTTGGGGGAAGAAGGTGCTTTGTGGGTGTGAGTGTGTGTTTGTGCTTTTGTCTCATGTTCTCAGAATAGGTAGGAATGGCGGTTTGTTTGGTTTGGAGTGAACTGTTTCTAATAAGTGATTTGATAAGGCAAGTGTTTCTATGTCTGTGTATCCCATTGGGTCCGTGGTTGTAAACATTAGAAAAGAGAATGCATGAATGGATGTGTCCTGTCTGGTAGAAAGCTTCCCAGCATTCATCCAGCCGAATATATGAATGCACTGTGGCTTCCCTTATCGATGCGCAACACCTGCTATTTTCCCAAGGTCTGGTTTTATTTTTGAATTCTGGCCACTCTCCAGAATAGGCTCATGGTTTTGTGTCCAAGCGAAGTACCACCTTCAAGCTCTGTGACATGGCCATGTACTGGATAGCTGAAGGGAATGGCGAGCAACTAAGAAAACTCAGATATCAGTGTGACCAGTAAAGTCTCAGTGGAAAAACCGTGCTTTGGGCCTTTTGCTTACCTTTTGTTCTATTTCCCTGTATTTCAGGAATTTCTTTGCCTCAGGCCACCCCTTTGTGAAGCTGGAAGAAAACATTTTTCAAATGGAAATAAATCTGCCTCACCTGTGGCTCTTTGCCTAATTGCTTTAGAAAGGGGTGTGTCTGAATCAGCCTCTTGGCCCTGTGTGAGGCTTTGGCTTAGATTCTTAGCACCTGATCGATATAAAGAAAGATCCCATGTGTGAATCCAAAACCGAAATGCCCAAAAGAGGAGTCATTGAGCATAAAGTCTCTTGCCTTCCACTGTAAGGTTCCTGACCTCCATCAAGTGAGAATAGGGATGCTTTGGGTCAAATGATTTCTTCAAAGCCCTGCACATGCTAGCCCAGAGGTGCTTGTGTTTTCTCATGACTCCAATTCACATAAAGATTCTAAACCCCACTGTCAGTAGGCCTCAAATCGGAGAAGCAGAGCAGTATTACGGCAGGCCTATTTGATCACTCCTGGGTCACAGGAAGGGTGTCCAGGCCACCCTGACATTAGGAAAATAAGGGGCAAGGAAGCCTATTTTGGACCCTGTCTTGGGCTGTGTCCTTCATGGAAACTTCCAGGTAGAGGTTAAGATGAGTGTCTATATGCAATAAGATGAGGGTCATGTGGGAATGTTTTGGTTTGATTTTGGTCATTTGTGTTGGGGTTGGAAGAGATGAGTAGGTCAACCAGGACTTGAAATATGGTCTGATTCCCCTTAGAGACTGAGTTATGGAACTGAACTCAGAGAAGTATTGGCATGAATTGTGTTGAGTTTTTAGGAGGCCACACATGAGACTCGCCCTTGGAAACTGAGACCTAGGCCGAGGGTGGCTTTCCACAGAGCACTGGGAATCTCACCCAGGATATCACAAGATTTTATTCTGAAAGACTTGGCAGCCAGTCAAAACACACATAGACCTCACACTGTAGACCTCAATGGGCCTGGCTTCATGTGACCTTTTGGCTACTCTTTGGGAAGACTTGCCTGTGAGTGTCCTCCAGAGATTTCATTGAAATGAGCTTCCTCACAATTTAATGGTTCCTAAATGAATTGAAACCTACAGTGCCTCCAACTTCCACCTTGAAAAATGGCTAGATAAATACCATGAAATTTTTGAAATTCCTATGACCAGGTGGCACTGGAGAACCTTTGTATGCCCTGTTGCTGATCATGAGTGTACCAGAAAGTGCCCTAATTGACTGAGTTTCATTAAATTGGTGTAGAACAGAGATGCCAGTAAGTTGAATACTCCTCAATTGTAGGCGCAAGCTGTGGTGTGCAGGTTTGTGATAAAACATCCATGGTGGGGCCATGTGGATCTGCCATTGCTTCCAAATGGCATGTGACTGACGTGGTGCAGCCAGGAAATTCTTATATGTAAATGCATATTGGTATATGGAGAATTTTTAGGGCAATGTTCAGAATCAGGTTGCAATGGACAAGGGGACAATCTATGTGGGCTAGAAGCCTGGTTGGTGCATTCTCTTGCAGACCATGACCCACTACACATGACAGTACTCCCTCCAGCACTGTGTCCCAGTTCAACTCCTTGTATTTCGTGAAGAAAATACCAAACTCCCAGTGCAGCAGCAAGAAACACCACGAAAAGTGGAGAATGACCAAATGCCCTCACAGTCCACACGGGGAGACTCTTAGACCCCAGTGGTCACAGTTTACCTACAAAGAGATAATTCAGTACTGTAGCCTAGTGTTCATTGGAAAATAAGAAACCACGTCCTCCAGGTCACATAGATGTAGACCCAGCTCTGATGGTCTCACTAGAAAGAAAGCTAAAGCTCCTGACAACAACATATATTTTGAGTTCCCAACCTCAGAGGCAGTTTCTCAAGAAGTCTTTAGGCCAGCAGAGCTCCAAGTTTGTGGAGTGTTTACCTTGTCCCTTACATTTGGAAACTCCTCTACCACATCCAAGGTTGTGAACTCCTTTGCATTTTCCATTCCAGATATATATTCACAGATTTTCTAACTCTTCCCCTCTAATTGTGTCTTATTTGGGGTGAAGGTAATGTGAAGCCATTGTTCTGGATGAGAGTGGGTAATTTATTGTGTAGCCCATATTTGCATACACATTGGATTCATTTTCCTTTTTTCCATTCAAAATACTGAATCCCTGACACTAACCCATACCCTACTAGACTCTGACTACTAATCCTACTATGATGGAGAATAATAACACAAACAGAATAGAAATACAAGCCGTTCAGAGGAGGCATGGTATATAGTTGGACTTGCCTTTTGCATGATAAAGCGTAGGTGTTATATGTCTAGTCCATTTTTCATTGAAATAGTTCTCTATGTGTTTTTTTTCCTTTAATTTTTATTGTTGGTTGTTCAAAATTTACCTATTTCTTGACATATCATATTTCACACTTTGATTCAAGTGGGTTATGAACTCCCATTTTTACTCCGTATACAGGTTTCAGCATCACATCTGTTACACATCCACTGTTTTACGTATTGCAATACTAGTGTCTGTTGTAGTCTGCTGTCTTTCCTATCCTCTACTATCCCCCATCCCCTCTTCTCCCATCTTCTCTCTCTACCCCATCTACTGTAATTCATTTCTCCCCCTTGGTTTTTTCCCCCCTTTTCCCTCACTTCCTCTTGTATGTAATTTTGTATAACCATGAGGGTCTCCTTCCATTTCCATGCAATTTCCCTTCTCTTTCCTTTTCTCTTCTACCTGTCACCCCTGTTTAATCTTAATCTTCTTCTCATGCTCTTCCTCCCAAATCTGTTCTTAGTTACTCTCCTTATATCAAAGAAAACTATTGGCATTTGTTTTTTTAGGGATTGGCTAGCTTCACTTAGCATAATCTGTTCTAATGCCATCTATTTCCCTGCAAATTCTATGATTTTGACATTTTTTAATGCAGAGTATTACTCCATTGTGTATAAATGCCACATTTTTTTTCCATTCATCTATTGAAGGGCATCTAGGTTGGTTCCACACTCTTGCTATTTTGAATTGTGCTGTTATGAACATCAATGTAGCAGTGTCCCTGCAGCATGCACATTTTAGGTCTTAGGGAATAGACCGAGAAGGGGAATAGCTGGGTCAAATGGTGGTTCCATTCCTAGCTTCCAAGAAATCTCCATACTTCTTTCCAAATTGGCTGCACCAATTTGCAGTCCCACCAGCAATGTACAGGTGTACCCTTTTCCCCACATCCTCGCCAGCACTTGTTGTTTGACTTCATAATGGCTGCCAATCATACTGGAGTGAGATGGTATCTTAGGGAGGGTTTGTTTTCCATTTTTCTGACTGCAAGAGATGGTGAGCATTTTCTCATGTACTTATTGATTGATTGTATGTCCTCATCTGAGAAGTGTCTGTTCAGGTCCTTGGACCATTTGTTGATTGGGTTATTCGTCTTCTTATTGTTTAATTTTTTGAGTTCTTTGTATACTCTGGATATTAGGGCTCTATCTGAAGTGTGAGGAGTAAAGATTTGTTCCCAGGATGTAGACTACTTATTTACCTCTCTTATAGTTTCTTTTGATGAGAAAAATCTTTTTAGTTTGAGTAAGTCCCATTTGTTGATTCTAGGTATTAACTCGTGTGCTAATGGTGTCCTATTGAGGAATTTGGAGCCCAACCCCACAGTATGTAGATCATAGCCAACTTTTTCTTGTATCAGATGCTGTGTCTCTGATTTGATATCAAGCTCCTTGATCCATTTTGAGTTAACTTTTGTGCATGGCGAGATAAATGGATTCAGTTTCATTTTGTTGCATATGAATTTCCAGTTTTCCCAGAACCATTTGTTGAAGATGCTATCCTTCCTCCATTGCATGCTTTTAGACCGGATTGGCATTGCATTTAACATATAGAGAACTTTTGGTTATATTGCCATTTTGATGATGTTCGTTCTGCCTATCCATGAACATAGTATATTTTTCCATCTTCTAAGATCTTCTTCTATTTCTCTCTTTAGGGTTCTGTAGTTTTCATTTTATAAGTCTTCCACCCTTTTTGTTAGGTTGATTCCCAAGTATTTTTTTTTTGTGTGTGTGTGGATATTTTGAATGGAGTTGTTGTCCTCATTTCTATTTCAGAGGATTTGTTGCTGATATACAGGAATGCCTTTGATTTATGCATATTGATTTTATATCCTGCCACTTTGGTGAATTCATTTATTACCTCTAATAGTTTCTTTGTATACCTTGCTGGGTCTGCTAAGTATAGAATCATGTCATCTGCAAATAGTGATAATTTACGTTCTTCTTTTCCTATTTTTATGCCTTTGATTTCTTTAATCTCTCTATTTGCTCTGGCCAGTGTTTCGAGAACTATGTTGAACAGAAGTAGTGAGAGAGGGCATCCCTATCTTCTTCCAGATTTTAGAGGGAATACCTTCAATTTTTCTCCATTCAGAATGATGCTAGCCTGAGACTTAGCATAGATTGCTTTTACATTATTGAGGTATGTTCCTGTTATCCCTAGTTTTTCCAGAGTTTTGAACATAAAGGGATGCTGAACATTGTCAAATACTTTTTCTGCATCTATCGAGATGATCAAATGGTTCTTATTTTTAAGTCTATTTATGTGATGAATAACATTTATTGATTTCTGTATAATGAAGCAGCCTTGCATCCCAGGGATGAATCCTACTTGATCATGGTGCACAATTTTTTTAATATGTTTTTGTATCTGATTCGCCACAATTTTATTGAGGATTTTTGCATTTTTCCTGAAATAGCTTGAAAAGTATTGGTATTAGTTCCTCTTTAAAGGTTTTGTAAAACTCTGCTGTATACCCATCCGGTCCTGGGCTTTTCTTAGTTGGTAGTCTTTTGATGGTTTATTCTATTTCCTCAATTGTTATGGGTCTGCTTAGGTTGCCTATATCCTCCTGACTAAATCTGGGCAGATTATATGACTGAGAAATTTATCGATGCCTTCACTATCTTCTATTTTATTGAAAAATAAGAATTCAAAATAATTTCGGATTATCTTCTGTATTTCTGAACTATTTGTTGTGATACTGAGTGCTCCCTCTTCTTTTCTTTGTTAGCTTGGCTAAGGGTCTGTCGTTTTGATTTATTTTTTCAAAGAACCATCTTTTAGTTTTGTCAATTTTTTCAATTGTTTCTTTTGTTTCGATTTCATTAATTTCAGCTCTAATTTTAATTATTTCTTGCCTTCTACTTATTTTGCCGTTGTTTTGCTCTTCTTTTTCTAGGATTCTGAGATGAAGTATGAGATCATTTATTTGTCGTTTTTTTTTTTCCTTTTTTTAAGGAATGAAATCTAAGCAATGAATTTTGTTCTTAGAACTGCTTTCAATGTGTCCCATAGATTCCGATATGTTATGTCTGTGTTTTCATTTATCTCTAAGAATTTTTTAATTTCCTCCTTGGTGTCTTCTATAACCCATTGATCATTCAGTAACTTATTTTTCATTCTCCAAGTGATACATGATTTTTCCTTCTTTCTTTTATCGTTGATTTTCAGTTTCATTTCATTATGATCAGATAAGACGCCTGGTATTATATCTACTCCTTTATATTGTCTAAGAGTTGCTCTGTGACATAATATATGATTTATTTTTTGAGAAGTATCCATGTGCTGCTGAGAAAAAAGTGTAGCTGCTTGATGTTGGGTGGTATATTCTATATATATCATAAGTCTGGGTTATTAATTGTGTTTTGGGTTCTATAGTTTCATTATTCAACTTTTGTTTGGAAGATCAGTCCAGTAGTGAGAGAGGTGTGTTTGAGTCTCCCATGAGTATTGTATGGTGGTCTATTAGACTCTTGAACTTGAGAAGAATTTGTTTAATGAACATAGCTGCACCAATGTTTGGGGCATATATATTTATGATTGTTATGTCTTGTTGGTGTATGGTTTCCTTGAGAAGTATGTAGTGTTGCTCTTTATCCCTTTTGATTAACTTTAGCTTGAAATCTATTTTATTTGATATGAGTATGGACACTTCTGCTTGTTTCCGAAGTCCATATGGGTGATATGATTTTTCCCAACTTTTCACCTTCAGTCTATGTATATCTTTTCCTAACAAATGTGTCTCCAGTAGGGAGCATACTGTTGGGTCTTGTTTTGTGATCCATTCTACTAGCCTGTGTCTCTTAATTGGTGAGTTTAAGCCATTAACATTTAGGGTTATTATTGAGATATGGGTTGTTCTTCCAGCCATATTTGTATATTTATGTTACTAAACATGGTTTTTTTCCTCCTTGATTATTTTCCCCCCTTTACTGTCCTACCTCCCACTGTTGGTTTTCATTGTTATTTTCCATTTCCTCTTCCTGTAGTGTTTTGCCAAGGATGTTTTGAAGAAATCGTTTTCTAGCTGCAAATTCTTTTAACTTTTGTTATCGTGGAAAGTTTTAATTTCATCTTCTATCCTGAAGCTTAATTTCGCTAGATACACAATTCTTGGATGGAATCCATTTACTTTTAGTGTTTGAAAAATGTTATTGCAGGATCTTCTAGCTTTCAGAGTCTGTGTTGAAAGATCAGCTGTTATCCTGATTGGTTTACCACTAAATATAATCTGCTTCCTTTATCTTGTAGCTTTTAAAATTCTCTCCTTTTTTCTGTATGTTGGGCATCTTCGTTATAATATGTCTAGGTGTGGATCTCTTATAATTTTGCACATTTGGCATGCTGTAAGCTTCTAGGATTTGCGATTCTGTCTCATTCTACAAGTCTGGGAAGTTTTCTCTTTTATTTCATTGAATATATTGCTCATTCCTTTTGTTTGGACCTCTATACCTTCCAATGACTCTTAAGTTTGGTCTTTTTATGTTATCCCATATTTCTTGGATGTTCTGCTCATGGTTTCTTAAAAGTCTTCCTGAGCTGTCTGTGTTCTTTTCAAGTTGAAATAATTTGTCTTCATTGTCTGATGTTCTATCTTCTAAGTGTTCTACTCTGCTGTTAGTATTCTCAATGGAGTTTTTAAGTTGGTTTATTGATTCCTGCATTCCTAGGATATCTGTTTGTTTGATTTTATAATCTTTATCTCCCTGCATAGTTGATATTATGCTTCTTGGATTTTTTTATATAATTCATTATCAAGGTGATCTTTCATTGTCTGATTTTGCTCTCTAATGTCTTCCTTGAGACACCAGATCATCTGAAGCATGTATATCCTGAGTTCTTTATCTGACATTCCATATGCTGCAGATATTACCTCTTCTAAAGTTGACTTTTCCTGCATTGCTTATGGTCCTTTCTTTCCTTGTCTTTTCATTCTGTTCATGTTTCTTTCTGCTTGGTGAAAGTGTTGTGTTATTGAATTTTTCCCCTATATATTTTTATTGCTTGTATAGTTTCAAAGTCTCTCTCGCAGGCACGGGTGGTGGCTCTGCCCCTCCTACAATTGGGACAATGTGCCTACCACACCAGCAGGCTGCTGGGCCTGTTCTGTAAGTCGGTAGCTGGTCCGCCTACCTTGAAGGTGCGAGCAGCAGCTCTGCCCCTCTGCAGGCACTGGGCCTGTTCTGCCAGTGGGTCGCAAGTCGGGCTACTTTGCAGGCGTGGGCGGCAGCTTTGACCATCTGCGGGCCACTGGGTCTGTTTTGTCTGTCCCTTGCAGGTCTGTCTACCTTGCAGGCGCGTGTGCCTGCTCTGCCCCTCCCCCAACCGGGACGATGTGTCTACCATGCTGGCGGGCCATAGGCCTGGTCTGTCGGTGGTCGCAGGTCCACCTACCTTGCAGGCGCGGAGGGCGTCTCCTCCCCTCCGCAGATTGCTGGGTCTGTCCTGCTGTGGGTCACAGGTCTGCCTACCTTGCAGGCCCGGCGGCATTGCCCCTCCCCCAACCAGGGCGATGTGTCTTCCACGGTGGCGGGCCACTGGTCCTGTTCAGCCGGTGGGTCGCAGGTCCGCCTACCTTGATGGAGCGAGTGGCAGATCTGCCCCTCCATCTCTCAATGTGTTTTTAAAGTTGACAAATATGTGAATTCCTGTCTCCCTTTCTCTGTAGCATATTCAGCACATATATTTTTATATGCACATATAGAATCCTACCTGGTATCACACGTACATTTTTGTGAGGCTGCTGACTTGGCAGATACAAATTATGAGAAGAGATCACTCCTCCTAAACGCTGTTGGAACTGAAAATTTAAGCTATTGGTGAGCTTCCTAGTTGAACAATATTACACATAAATCCACGCTCAGTAAAATGAAGATTTTTGGATCTGTGGATGATATATATTTCATGAAGAATTTCAATTGGCATATGTATTGCTACTTTTTAATGTCTGTTGTGTGTGTGTGTGTGTGTGTGTGTATATATATATATATATATATATATATATATATATATATATACACACTCTCCATATATTTCAAAATATGAAATAGATGTGTCTTATGTACAGTCCCAAAATTCATTCATGTTCATGTATGTGGAGTTATAATCAAATTTTCACTGGATTATTCTCAGAAATATTCATCTACCTGAAATACATATTTGTTTCTTAGGTCTGAAAACTAACTTCAGTGAATGGTGCATTCAAATCCTAATATTTCTAAATTAACTGACTCAGTTTAACATCAATGCAAGAAGATTCCTATGGGACATGATGTTTATTTTGACGTTCATTTTTACTCAACACTGGCACATTACTACTCCTTCAGTTAATGCACATCATAGGATATATATTTCATCTACAAGTTCGCAAATTTATAGGCATTTGTTTCACTTTCAGTCACTTCCTGCTTCAGAACACATGTATTTCTCCAGGTTTCTTGACTGGTCTTTTTATGAGACTTTTTTCCAAACAAATTATTTTCAATTTCCATAATCAATTTGAAGCAAAACTCACACACTCTTCATGATAAACCATAATCCTCATATTACCATTAGATGTAAAACGGGTTGGAATGAATGTTTGTATATCAATATAAGATTTCCTGTATATTTTTACATTTCAATTCAATCCATTATTTAAAGTTGGAACCAGTTATATTATTTATTCACAGTATGGTCTACACATGCATATTCTCCATATTCAAAGACAAAGAGTACACCTGTTTGTACCCCGAATACTAATTTATACTTCTTCAAAATATTGCTCCCAGAAATGGTGGACGAAATACTCAGGTCACCTTATCTACATATACATTGTATCACAGTAATATTCTGGACACAAAAAGCAAATGTCACACTTATGATTGTACCAAAGCCTAAATGGAAACTGAACATGGATTACTAAAAACATCCAGGTCCAGGTTGCCTAATAGTTTCAAATATCAATCCTATTGGTGACTACGTATTTGTTTCTTCCTAAGATTATATATTCAACCTAAATGCAGTTAATAATGTCTAATCCTATCACTCACTTTATACTTTGCCTGATTTCCTAATGTCTCTATTGATGTCTGCTTTCCTAAATATTTTCCCCAGTTCACCATGTGAGTGACTCTTCACATGTGATGATATTTACTTTCACTCTCTAACTGAAACCCTATTGATAAAGAATTTTTGGTCTAAATCCTGTACTCACTCTTCTTCTGAAAGCTACTGACTATCTTCCTAATCTTACTGAGTTTCCCTGTTTGAGTGGAAGTTCTCTTTTCCATTCAATCATACAAGGTACAAGGTCCTATGCCATTGATTATTGATTTATCTGAGACATATATGCGGAACATAATTCAAAGCTAAGTATCACAATCAACAGCTCAATGTCCTTCTGAGCTTCAAATCTTACCTAGATTTCTGTTTTCATACATATATTTTATCTATATGTTTTAATAAATGTCACAGGTTCCCAATACCATTATTCATCTAGCAGAATGATTCCTAACCCAAATCAAACATGTTATTAAACCCTAAACATACACTGTTCCCACAATCTCACTTAACAAAAGACCAGGGACAGTGTTGGTCTTACAATACAGGAATATAGGGGATATTCCATATGCTGAAAACCTAAAAGGTCCATGCAGATGTGATTCCTGGAGAAGATATAAACAGCTATGAAGGACCTTAAAGAGAAAAACTCATCTTCCATTGCAAACAACCTGGTCAGGATGAAGGGTTGTATCTTAATGAGCCTCTCTGTTCTCAATGTAGAGAAAATGGACCATACCAGGCCTGTGTGAAGAGCTGTTCCTGGGTGCCTATGGTTGATTCACCATTCTAACTTGTGAAAGTGTCACAGGAAGTAGGGGCAGCCTCTATCTCATGAGACCCTTGGAAGCAACTGTTAGGACAAAGTGATTGCCAAGGCAGTGTCCTCATTCACTACCTGAAGTAAGTGATCTCACCTCTCTTCCTTGGTAATGGAACTCTCTGAACTTGTGATGCAGAAGCCAGGCAACCAGAGCCAGTCCCAGTCCCAGTCCAAGTCCCAGTGAGGTCACTTGTTTGGATTTACCAAGGACAGAGTCAGTGTTTCCTGGAACCTACTGATGTGAGGATGGCCAAATGCCAGGAGAGCTTTGTAGAAGTGGCTTTCTTGAGAAAAAGGTACTTGCCCACTTCTGGCTCCTGACAACGTCACAGATTTGGCCAAGGAGACCATATCTGAGACAGGACAGTCCATTTGGGGGAACATAGTATGGCCTACCAGTCAAACGACACTCAGGATAGTCACAGAATTACTTGGGGGAAGGAGGTGTCTTTGTGGGTGTGGGAGTGAGTTTGTGGTTTATCTCATGTTCTGAGAATAAGTAGGAAAGGCAGTTTGTTGGGTTTGGAGTGGACTGTGTCTAGTAATTCCTTTGACAATGTGAGTTTCTATGTCTGTGTAACTCTCTGTGTCCGTGGTTGTATTCATTAGAAAAGAGAATTCATCTATGGATGTGTCCTGTCTAGTAGAAAGAATTCCAGCATTCATCCTGCCTAATTTATGAATGGACTGTGACTTCCCTTATCAATGGGCAACACGTACTATCTTCCTAAGTTCCTGTTTTCTTTCTGAATCTGGCCACTCTCCAGAGTAGGCTCATGTTTTTTTGTCCAAGTTATGTACCACCTCCAACCTCTGTGACATGGCCATGTATTCTATAGCTGAAAGGAAAGGGAGCATCTCAGAAAACTCAGATATTAGTGTGACAAGGAAAGTCTCAGTGGAGAAAACCTGCTTTGGGCCTTTTGCATCCCTATTCCTCTGTTGCCCTGAATGTCAGGAAGGTCTTTGCCTCAGGCCACCCCTTTGTGAATCCTGAAGAAAACAGTTTTCAAATGGAAATGAATGGGCATCACCTGTGGCTGTTTGCTAAAATGCTTTGAGAGATATGTGTGTGAATCAGCCTCTTGGCCGTGTGTGAGGCTGTGTCTTAGATATTCAGCGCCTAATGGATCTTAAGAAAGATCCCATGTGTGCATCCAAAACCAAAATTTCTAAAAAATGAGTCATTTTAGATGAAGTTTATTGCCTTTCTCTGTTAGGTTCCTGACCTCCATCAAGTGAATTTGGGGATCCTTTGAATTAATCGAGTTTTTCAAAGCCCTGCAGAGGCTAGCCCATAGGTGCTTGGGTTTTCTAATGAATCCAAATCACATAAAGAATCTATACCTGACAGTCAGTAGGCCTCAAATTGGAGAAGCAGAGCAGTATTAGTGGCAGGCCTATTAAATCACTCCTTGTTTACAGGAAGGGTGTCCAGGTCACACTGACTTTAGGCAAATGAGGGCAAGGGAGATTATTTCAGACTCTGTCTTGTGCTTTACCCCTCATGGAAACCTCCAGCCAGAGGTAATGATGAGTGTCTATATGGAAGAAGATGAGGGCAATGTGGGAGTGTTTTGGATTTAATTGTGGTCATTTATTTGGCTGTTGGAAGAGAAGACTGGGTCCACCTGGGCTTTAACTCGGGTTTGATTCATCTTAGAGACTGAGTTCTGGAACTGACCTCAGAGAAGTATTGACATGAATTGTGTTGGGATTTTAGGAGGCCACGCATTAGAGTTGCCCTTGGAAACTGAGATCTAGGCCCAGGGTGGCTTTCCACAAAGCACTGAGAATGTCAGCCAGCATATAACCTGATTTTATTCTGAAAGACTTGGCAGGCATATTTGAGAGTCAAAACACCCATGGACCTAACATTGTAGACCTCAATGGGCCTGGCCTCATGTGACCTTTAGGCCACTCTTTGGGAAGCCTTGCCTGTGAGAGTTCTCCAGATCTTTCATTGAAATGAGCTTCCACAACATTTAATGGTTCATGAATGAATTGAAACCCACTGTGGCTCCAAATTCATCTTTGAAAAATGGCTAGATAAATACCATGAAATTTTTAAAATTCCCATGACCAGGTGGCACTGGAGAACAGTTAGATCTCCTGATGCTCATCATAGGTGTACCAGACTGGGCCTTGATTTACTGGGTTTCATGAAAATGGCATAGAACAGAGATGCCAGTAAGTTGGAACCTTCTGAGTAGTGCGCCTTGACCAGGTGTGGGCAGGTGTGTGACAAAACATCTGTGGTGGGGCCATGTGGATCTGCCATTGGCTTCGAAATAGCATGTGATTGACTTGCAGCAGCCAGCAGACCCATTTATGTAAAGGCACTTTGTTATATAGAGAGGTTTCAGTGCAATGTTCAGAATTAGGTTGCAATGGAAAAGGGGGCATTGTAGCAAGCAATGAGTGATAGAAGCCTGGATGGTGCATTCTCCTGCAGACTCTAACCCACCACAAGTGACAGAACTCCCTGCAGCACTGTGTCCCAGTTGAACTCCTTGTTTTTTGTGAAGCAAATATCAAACTCACTGTGCAGCAGCAAGAAACACCACGAAAAGTGGAGGATGACCAAATGGCTTCACAGCGACACGGGGAGACACTAAGCCCCCAGTGGCCACAGTTTACCTACAAAGAGAGAATTCAGCACTGCTGCCTCATGTTCATTGGAAAATAAGAAAACATGTCGTCCAGGTCACATAGATGCAGACCCATCTTTGATGGTCTCACTAAAAATAAAGCTAAAACTTCTGACAACACCTTATATTTCAAGTGCCCAATCTCACATGCAGTTTCTCAAACAGTCTTTAGGCCAGAAGAGCTCCATGTTGGTGTTGTGTTTACCATATCCCTTGCTTTTGGAAACTCCTCTACCATCTCGAAGTTTGTGAACTCCTGAGCATTTTCCATTCCAGACATGTATTCACAAATTTTCTAACTCTTCTCCTCTAATTGTGTCTTACTTGTAGCGAAGGTAATGTCAAGGCATTGTTCTGGATCAGAGTGGGAAGTTTTGGGTTGCACATATTTGCACACACATTGGATACAATTTCCAATTTTCCATTCAAAATACAGAATCCCTGACACTATCCCATACCCTACTAGACTCTGACTACTAATCCTAATATGATGGAGAAAAATAACACAAACAGAATATAAATACAAGCAGTTCAAAGGAGGCATGATGTATATTTGGACTTGCCTTTTGCATGATAAAGTTTATGTGTTATTAATCTAGTCAATTTTTAATTAAATAGTTCTCCATGTGTTTTTAAAGTTCAAAATATGTGTATTACTGTCTCCCTTTCTCTGTAGCCTATTCAACATATGTATTTTTATATGCACATACCGAAAGCTACCTGGTATCACACCTACATTTTTGTTAGGTGGCTTCCTCACCAAATACAAATTGTGAGAAGAGATCACTCCTCCTAAACGCTTTTGGAACTGAATATTCAACCTATGGGTGAACTTCCTAGTTGAACAAAATTATAAGTCTATTCTTTGGTTGGCAGCTAAAATCCCTGACAAAATATGTTGGTTAATTATATTTTGGGATTCAAGTATGGTGGAAGTTTGTTGGACAACTTGATTAATGGTGATTAATGGTGGCAGCAGTTTGTACTTGATTGGCCATAGCCACTCCAGCCGTAACCGCTGCAGCAGCAGATACCGCCACGGCTGTCACTATAGCCGCTGTGATTCCAAAATCTCTGAGGACTCTAAGTAGCTCAACAATAGGGAATTTATCAGGATCCGCAGTGACCGGGATTGGGACAAAAGTTGGAATTTTCATAATCACTGCTACAGTCCAGGAACCATTCCAACACTCAGATAAGAGACAGGTAGTATGAGAACAATCCAGCATCCCCGACGAGGTGGCCTCAGCCAAAAGGAATAAGAAGGGGGATTGGACACAGACCATTGCAGGAGGCAATGTGGCATTATACAACAGAGAGTTGAATGAAACAGATGTAAGTCTATTACCTTGTTCACTTTCCCTAACAGTACCAGAAATATTAGCCAGCCAACTTTTGGCTCCTAGCAACTGAGCCAGTGCAGAAATATCAGCTGAAGCCCCCTTTTCATTGGAAATCAGCCATTGAAACCAGGACCAACCTACTCCTGTAGAGGAGCTGGCACTATTGTTAAAGTTATAAACATACCTATTAAGAGAGGGGGAAAGGGAGAAACCTTTAGCAACTTGATGTTTCTCCCAAGAATGATCCTGACAAGGCGTAAATGTTGGGGGGAAACCAAGATTAGGGGAACAGTAAGGAGAGGCCTTGAAATGAGTGGCATTATAAATACTACTAGAAAAAGGAGGCACTGGGATTAGTACCTCGGAGATAATAGCCAAGGTAGTTATGTTAAGAGCAGAGCTGCTGTTTGCGGGGGTCTCTGAGCCTGATTGCTTCCCTGAAGCTACCTTGCTCAATACAGCACTGATAATGCTTCCTGAGACCTGATTGGACCGCAATGGGTCCTCCCAGTTAGTCAAATTTTTGGTCTTAAGGCTAATGCAATTAGCGTTTCTAAGGCTGAAACAAAAAACTCCTGTGAGATTAACTTGAGATTGATTAAAAATTCTCTCCATGTCCCCTCTAGGAGAGGCACAGGGAGCAGACATCTCACATGAGGTTGAAAAAAGAGTGGGGAGGACACTAGAATTGCCATGAACCGGCATCGGCATTGGCCAGGCCCGTGCCACTGCCCACCACCGCATTGGTGTCGCCTGTGCCATCGGCACCAGCACCAGAGCCAGAGCACTTAGCAGAATGAAGATCTTCATCACAGGATTGTTGTGGTATCTCTTGTTGCTGGTCAGTTGATGTCGAGACTCTTCTTGTCAAGCATTCAGGGACCCACAACGGTTCCGTACGATCCTGGGGAAAAACACATACAGATCCTCGTGCCCATGTCAGCACGGGGTCAGGGCCGTTCCATTGGCCCGTAAGAACATCCTTCCACTTAACATAGCCAATCACAGAGGGCTGAGGGGACACATGTCTATCGGCCGCAGAGCGACCATGAATATCCAAATTCAAAAAATTAATGGTAAAGAGAGCTAAGGACAGGCGTTCTTTAGGAGTGTGTTTAGCTCCTATTCCCCCTTTTTGTTTTTGTAAAGTTTCCTTTAAGGTGCGATGAGCACGCTCAACAATGCCTTGTCCTTGAGGATTATAAGGCAAACCATGAGTAAGTTGCACTCCCATAGTAGAACAAAAAGCTGTAAATTGTCTGCCAGTATAAGCAGTTCCATTATCAGTCTTAAGGGATGCAGGTGCACCCCATGCTGCCCATGCCTCTAAACAGTGAGTAATGACATTACGTGCCTTTTCTCCGGATAAAGCAGAAGCATGGATAATTCCAGAGCACATATCAACGGAAACATGCACATACTTAAGGTTACCAAAGTCACGTATATGTGTCACATCCATTTGGCAAACAATCAATGGCTTTAATCCCCGTGGGTTTACTCCATAATTAGGGGGATGAAGAAATGTGACACAATGGGGACATTGCAATACTATCTGCCGAGCATCCGCTCTTGAAATGGAAAAATGCCTGCGCAGCGTTAATGCATTAACATGGAAGTTTTGGTGAAACAACTTAGCCCCCTCTAAGGAGGAAGCCAAGCATATCAATTGACCTCTAGTGGCTAAGGCCGCACAGGCATTACCTTGGGATAACGGACCAGGAAGAGAGGTGTGAGCCCTGATATGCATTGGATAAAAAGAAGCAGTGCGGTTAGAGATAAGCTGTTGAAGCTGAGTAAAGTAAACAGACACATTGGGGGCATCACTAATATTTCCCACGGCCTCCAGGACTTTTAGTGCTTGTACCACATAGCTGGAGTCCGAAATAAGATTAAAAGGAAAAGAACACTGTTTAAAAACTTCAATAACAATTTGTAGTTCTACCCATTGTGGATTTCCAGGAGCAAATTGATGCTGGATAGGGGAGAGTCATTAATTATGTAGGCTCCCATTCCAGACTTGGAACCATCAGTAAAAATGTTAACAGCCCCCGTGTTTGGGCATGGAAAGCTCTCCTCGAAACACCCCCACCGTACGGCGGCGGGTCCGGAGGATCATTTTTTTTTTTTTCTTCTGAGCTCCTGTTTATTTTTGTTCCCTTCTCCCATAGTTAGACTTCCTAGCTGCCGAGACAGTCTCCCGAGCTCCTCCTCCTCATCGTCCTCCTCTTCTGATCCACTTTTGCATGGGAGTGTGCGCAGTGTACTGAGATCTGGATACAAGCGTTTCCTTCCCCGTTTCTCGCTCTGCACATTCCCTTCCTCCTGATATATTTCACTCCGTGCCAGAGACAATCGCCTCCTCCCCTGTTTCTCGCTCCGCACACTGCCATCCTCCTGAAATACGTCACTGCCTGCCGGAGATAATTGTTTCCTCCCCTGTTTCTCGCTCCGCACACTCCCACCCTCCTGAAATACCTCACTGCCTGCCATTTCTGATCTTTCTTCATGTAATTGCTCTAAAACTTCTTGTCCTTTAGTAAGTGCTTCCTGACATCTGCCATCTGCGAGGCAACTACGGATCATCTTCCAAAGAGGTATCACCCCACCATCTAATATGCCCTGCTCAGAAGCAAAGTCAAGATCTGTGCCTAACTTATCCCAGCTAGGTAGAGTGAGGCTACCCGAGAACGCGAACCACGGTGCAACAATATCTGTCTTCTGTAAAAATCTCTGTAAAGTACTACGTTTCACTTCTAGGCCCTTGGAACGTAACAGGTTATCTAGGGCCAGGAGAAGCGGACTTGAAGATACGGCAGCCATGACACAACAAAAGACACACAAAAAACAAAAGTGAAAGTAAGAGCGAAAGTACACAGTGCAGCTGCAATAAGATGTAATGCTCTCTCTGGCTTTACAGAGGAGCTGCCGCTTTGATAGCGGGTCCCAATTACCTAGGACTAATCTCCGCTTTGATAGCGGGTCCCAATTACCTAGGACTAATCTCCGCTTTGATAGCGGGTCCCAATTACCTAGGACTAATCTCCGCTTAGATAGCGGGTCCCAATTATCTGGGACTGATCTCCGCTTTGATAGCGTGTCCCACTTATCTAGGACTGATCTCCGCTTTGACCGCGGGTCCTACTTACCTGGGACTAACTGGTTCACCACCCCTGACTGCTGAAAGTTCTGGTTCCCGGGTTTTCAGCACCACTTGTAGCGACCCCTTGCCCGCAAGGAAGACGCAACTCAGGAATCTTCTTTCAGCAGTTTATTCAGGCCTTGATTAAAGTATCTTTTTGTGATCCCCCTCTCTACTGGCAAGCGCCCAAGCACAGCCTAATAAAGTCTCCCACGTACCAATCTTAAGCCGCTGCATGGATCTTGCTTATAGGGTGGCAAGGGATAGCGTGCCAACTCTCCACAAAAGAATTTGTTTATCACAGGCCACAGTGGAAGCCGGCGCCATCTTCTAATGGCGGCCACAATCTACAACAATGGCTTACCACAATAGGACATATATTTCATCAACAATTTCGCAATTTTATAGGCATTTGTTTCACTTTCAATCGCTTCCTGCTTCAGAACACATGTATTCCTCAAGGTTTCTTGACTGGTCTTTTCATGAGACTTCTTTCCAAACAAATTATTTTCGATTTCCATAATCAATTTGAAGCAAAACTCACACACTTTTCATGATAAACCAAAATCCTCATATTTCCATTAAATGTATAATGGGTTGGAATGAATGATTGTATATTAATATAAGATTTCTTATATATTTTCACATTTATTTCAATCTATTATTTCAAGTTGAAACCAGTTTTATTATTTATTCACAGTATGGTCTATTCATGCATTTCCTCTGTATTCATAGACACAGGGTGCACCTTTTTGTAGCCCCAATACAAATTTATACGTCTTCAAACTATTGCTTCCAGAAATAGTGGAAGAAATACTCAGGTCACCTGATCTACATATACATTTCATCACAGTAATATTCTGGACACAAAATTCAAAGGTCACACTTATGATTCTACCAAATCCTAAATAGAAAGTGAACATGGATTACTAAAATCATCCATGTCCAGGGTGCCTTATGCTCTCAAATGTCAATCCTATTGGTGACTGCATATTTGTTTCTTTCTAAGATTATATGCTCAACCTCAACCCTGTTGAAAATATCTAATCCTATCACTCACTTTATACTTTGCCTGATTTCCTAATGTCTCTATTGATATCTGCATTCCTACATATTTTCCCCATTTCATCATTGTTGGAGACCCTCCACTTGTGCTGTTATTGAAATTCACTCTCTAACCAAAACCCTATTGCTAAATAACTTTTGGTCCAAATCCTATACTCATTGTTCTTTTGATACTTACCGACTATCTTCCTGATCCTACTGACTATCTCTGTTTGAGGGGATGTTCTCTTCTACAATCAATCATCCAAGGTACAAGTTCCTATGCCATTGTATATCAATTTATCTGACATATCTGTGGAGAACGTAATTCAATCTAAGTAATCCAATCAAGGACCCAATGACTTTCTGGACTTCAAATCTTACCTGGATTTCTGTTTTCATACTTATATTTCACCTATATATTCTTGTAAGTATCGCAGTTACACAATACCATTATACATCCCGTAGAATGATTCCTAACCCAAATCGAACTGGTTATTAAGCCTAACCATACACTGTTCCCTCAATCTAACATTACAGAAGAGCTGGAACAGAGTTGGTCTTACAATGCAGGGATGGAGGGGATCTTTCACCTACTTAGAACCTCAATGGTCCATGCAGAAATTATCCCTGGAAAACATGTAGGCAGGTATGAAGAACCTGAGAGAGCAAAGGTCATCTTCCATGGCAAACAGCCTGGTCAGGATGAAGGGTTGTGTCTGAATCAGCCTCTCTCTTCTTAATGTAGAGAAGATGGACCAAACCAAGCCTGTGTGGAGAGCTGTTCCTGGGTGGCTATGTTTGATATACCATTCTAACTTGTGAAAATGTCACAGGAATTGGGGCAGCATCCATCTCATGGGACCCTTGCAAGCAACTGTTAGAGCAAAGTGGTTGCCAAGGCAGTGACCTCATTCAGTTCCTGAAAAAAGTGAACTCCCCTCACTTCCTTTGTAATGGAACTCTCTGAACTTTGGAACCAGGAAGCTAGGCCCCCAGAGCCAGTCCCAGTCACAGTTGGCACACTTGATTGTATTTACCAAGGACAGAGTCAGTCTTTATTGGTACCAACTGATGTGAGGATGGCCAAATGCCAGGAAAGCTATGAAGATGGCTGTTTCCTGAGAAAGCAGGTAGTTGTTCTGGCAAAGACACCAGATCTGAGAAAGTACAGGCCATTTCGGGGGAACATAGTATGGCCCACCAGTCAGAGGAAACTCCGGATAATCAAAGACCTACTTCTGGGAAGGAGGTGCTTTGTGGGTGTGGGTGTGAGTTTGTGGTTTTGTCACATGTTCTGAGAATAGGTAGGAATAGTGGATTGTTTGTTTTTAAGTGGATTGTTTCTAGAAGGTCGTTTGACACTGCGAGGGTTTCAAAAAGTGTATCCCACAGTTTCCGTGGTTGTTGACATTTGAAAAGAGAATGCATCAATGGAAGTGTCCTGTCTAGTAGAAAGCTTCCCAGCATTCATCCTGTGCAATTGATGAATGGACTGCAGCTTGCCTTATGAATGGACAACACCTACTATCTTCCTAAGCTCCAGTTTTCTTCCTGAATTCTGGCCACTCTCCAGAATAGTCTCATGATTTGGTGTCCAAGATATGTACCGCCTCCAAGATTTGTTACATGGCCATGTACTGGATAGCTGAAGGCAATGGGAGCATCTCAGAAAACTCAGATATCAGTGTGACCAGTAAAGTCTCAGTGGAGAAACCCTGCTTTGGGCCTTTTGCTAACCTATTGTTCTGTTGCCCTGAATGTCAGGAATTTCTTTGCCTCAGGCAACCCCTTTGTAAATCCTGAAGAAAACAGTTTTCAAATGAAAATGAATGGGCATCACCTGTGGCTGTTTGCTTAATTGCTTAAAAAGGGATGTGTCTGAATCAGCCCCTTGGCCCTATGTGAGGCTGGGGCTTAGATTCTCGGCACCTGATGGATCTACAGAAAGATCCCATCTGTGAATCCAAAACCAAAATGGCCAAAAGAGCAGTCAATGTAGATGAAGTCTCTTGCCTTCCTCTGTAAGTCCTGACCTCTATCAAGTGAGAATAGATATCATTTGGGTCAAATGAGTTCTTCAAAGCCCTGCAGAGGCTAATGCATAGGTGCTTGGATTTTCTCATGACTCCAATTCACACAAAGGAATTTATACTCAACAATCAGTAAGAGTCAAAATGGAGAAGCAGAGCAGTATTAAGGGCAGGCCTATTTGATCACTCCTGGTTCAAAGGAAGGGTGTCCAGGCCAACCTGACTTTAGGCAATTGAGGGGTAAGTGAGCTTATTTTGGACACTGTCTTGGGCTGCACCCCTCATGGAAACCTGCAGCAAGAGGTTATGATGAGTTTCTCTATGGCAGAAGATGAGGGTCATGTGGGAGTGTTTTGGTTTCAATTGTGGTCATTTGTGTGGCAGTGGAATAGGCCACTAATGAGATTCGCCCTTGTAAACTGAGATCTAGCCAACTCCTTGGGAAAAATTGCCTGTGAGAGTTCTCCAGAGCTTTTATTGAAATGAGCTTCCTCACCATTTAATGGTTCCTGAATGAATTGAAACCCACAGTGCTTCCAACTTCATCATTGAAAAGTGGCTACATAAATACCATGAAATTTTTGCCATTCCAATGACCAGGTGGCACTGGAGAACCTTTCATGTCCTTTTGCTCATCATGAGTGTACCAGACAGTGCCTTGATTGTCTGGGTTTCATGAAAATGATGTAGAATAGAAATGCCAGTAACTTGTAGCCTACTGAATAGTGGGCCTAGAGCGGTGGTGTGCAGGTGTGTGATAAAACATCTCTTGTGGGGCCATGTGGATCTGCCATTGCTTCGAAAGGGCTTGAGACTGACATGGTGCATCCAGCAGAAACTTATATGTCTGAAACCTCTCCATGTAAAGGCATCTTTTTATATGCAGATTTTCAGGGCAATGTTCAGAATCAGGTTGCTATGGTCAAGGGGGCAATCTATGTGGGATAGAATCCTGGTTGGTGAATTCTCCTGCAGACTCTGACCCACCACACATGACAGAACTCCCTTCAGCACTGGGTCTCAGTTGAACTCGTTTTATTTAGTGAAACAAATACCAAACTCCCAGTGCAGCGGCAAGAAACACCATGAAATGTGGAGGATGATCAAATGGCTTCACAGTCCACACAGGAGACACTTAGCCTTAAGTGGCCACAGTTTACCTACAAAGAGTGAATTCAGCACTGCCTCCTTATGTCTTTTGGAAAATAAGAAACCATGTCCTCCAGGTTACATAGATGCAGACACAGCTTTGATGCTTTCACTAGAAATGAAGCTAAAGCTCAGGACAAAAACATATATTTCAAGGATCTTCTAGCTTTCAGAGTCTGTGTTGAAATATCAGCTGTTATCCTGATTGGTTTACCCCTAAATGTAATCTGCTTCCTTTCTCTTGTAGCTTTTAAAATTCTCTCTTTATTCTGTATGTTGGGTATCTTCATTATAATGTGTCTAGGTGTGGATCTCTTATGATTTTGCACATTCGGCGTCCTGTTGGCTTCTAGGACTTGGGAGTCTGTCTCATTCTTCAAGTCTGGGAAGTTTTCTCATATTATTTCATTGATTACATTGCTCATTCTTTTGGTTTGGACCTCTATACCTTCCTGTATCCCAATGACTCAAAAGTTTGGTCTCTTTATGTTATCCCATATTTCTCGGATGTTCTGTTCATGGTTTCTTAACAGTCTTGCTGAGCTGTCTATGTTCTTTTCAAGTTGAAATACTTTGTCTTCATTGTCTGATGTTCTATCTTCTAAGTGTTCTACTCTGATGGTAGTATTCTCAATTGAGTTTTTAAGTTGGTTTATTGCTTCCTGCATTTCTAAGATTTCTGTTTGTTATTTTTTACAACTTCTATCTCCCTGTATAATTGATCTTTTGCTTCTTGGATTTGTTTGTGTAATTCATTGTCGAAGTGATCTTTCATTGTCTGATTTTGCTGTCTAATGTCTTCCTGGAGACTCCAGATCATCTGAAGCATGTATATCCTGAGTTCTTTATCTGACATTCCATCTGCTGCAGCTATTAACTCTTCTAAATTTGTGTTGACCTGCATTGCTTGTGGTCCTTTTTTCTTTGTCTTTTCATACGGCTCGCGTTTCTTTCTGCTTGGTGAAACTGTTGTGATTTTGAAATTTTCCCCCTATATATTTATATTGCTCTTGTATATTTGAAAAATCTTCCTTGCAGGGGCGGGGGGTGGCTGTGCTGCTCCTCCAATTGGGGTGATCTATCTACCACGCTGATGGGCTGCTGGGCCTGTTCTCCTGATCGGTCGCAGGTCTGCCTACCATGCAGGCGTGGGAGGCGGCTCTGCTCTGCCCCTCCTCCAATTGGTGTGACGTGTCTACCACACCCGTGGACCCCTGGGGTGTTCTGCCCATCGGTCGCAGGTCTTCCTACCTTGGAGGCGCGGGCGGCGGCTCTGCTCTGCCCCTACTCTAATTGGGGTGACGTGACTACCACGCCGGCGGGTGGGTGGGCCTGTTCTGTGGTCGGTCACAGGTCTGCCTACCTTGAGGGTATGGGCGATGGATCTGCTCTGCCCCTACTCCAAATGGGTGAAGTGTCTGCCATGCTGGCAGGCCGCTGGGCCTCTTCTGCTGGTCAGGTGCAAATTTGTCTACCTTGAGGGCGCGGGTGGTGGCTCTGCTCTGCCGCTACTCCAATTGGGGTGTCGTGACTACCAAGCCGGTAGGTTGCTGGGCCTGTTCCGGGCACATGCAAAGATTCTGCTCTGCCCCTACTCCTATTGGGATGACGTGACTACCATGCCGGTGGGCCACTTGGATTGTACTAGGCGCGGGAGAAGGCTCTGCTCTGCAACTACTCTAATTGAGGTGACGTTACTACCACGCCTGCTGGTCACTGGGCCTGTTCTGGGCACCTGCGGCGGCTCTGCTCTTCCTCTATTCCAACTGGGGTGAAGTGATTATCATGCAGGTGTGTCGCTGGGCCTGTTCCGAGCATGGGCA
The DNA here is from genome assembly GCF_048772815.1 of Callospermophilus lateralis. NCBI lineage: Eukaryota > Metazoa > Chordata > Mammalia > Rodentia > Sciuridae > Callospermophilus > Callospermophilus lateralis. The sequence goes on along the minus strand of NW_027512722.1, from coordinate 1,586,460 downwards.
GCGGCTCTGCTCTGCCCCTCTGGCTTGATGAAAAAGTGAGAGAGACTCCGGTGTTTGTTACTCACTTTCTTTACCAGGAGACTAACTGTTTCTGTCACCGCTGGTATCAATGAAGTTATCTCCTCCGCTGCTTTCTGATGACATCAGATCTCTGCCATGTTTGTATCCCATGCAAAAGGCAGCATTTCGTTCCCTTTGCTGGGTGACCAATGCAATGGGTGAGTCCTGACTTGCCCTCACAAGCCCCGTCTCAATCCTGTTGCCACTGCCTATGAAGGCTCGGTTGATATTTACCTCCACATTATTCAGCAAGACCCGGACCGGGAAGCAGTTTCCACGGGTTCTTTAGCCCTGAGCAAGATCAGTTCGGGGAGGCCAAATTTGGCCGCTCTGGGCTCAGTGTATGTTCTAATAGGAGCAGGCTCCAAGACGCAGTTTCTGCGGGTTCTTTAGCACTGAGCCTGAGTAATTTGTCTGCGAGACAAAGGTGAATGGCATCCTGAAATTACCTGTTCTATAGCTGAATGAGCTGCGATCAGTCGAAAACAGGGATGGTGACGTCAGCTCTTCAAGATGGTGGACGCTGGCTTCCTCTGTGGTCTGACCGGTATGGAGAACGGAATTGGACCGCATCCATCCCCGTCTCAATCCCAGAATTCAGCACTGAGCACAGTAATTGCATAGCTGGCAGGAGCCCATAGAATCCGCACCACTGTATATTTGCGATGCTATCTCGTCGTTTCCCATTGCACGCCACAGACTCTAGCTGCAGGGCAATTTGCTGAATAAGCAGCATGACCCTCCGTGCGGACAAATCACTCGCGTTTGAGCCCCCGTAGCTGATCCTCGTGAGATGGATATATGTCCACTAGGTTGTGGAGCACCCCAAATTTGCTGGAAATTCCTAACAAGATAGGTTTTAGCCGTTCTAACTCGTCATTCTCCCGCACAGTGACGCGGTACATGGGGGTAATGCACTCCATTCGCCGCCATCATGTGATCCCCCAAAGTTAGTTTTCAGTACTAGGAAAAAAATATGTATTTAAGATGGAGGAATATTTCTGAGAATAATCTTGTGAAAAGTTGATTATAAATCCACATACATGAATATGAATGAATTTAGGGAGGGTATAAAAAAATATACTAAATATTTTTAAAAATCTGGAGAGTGAATATATATATATATATATATATATATATATATATATATATATATATATATATATACACACAGACACACACACACACAGACATTAAAAAGTAGCATTATGTATGTGAATTGAAATTCACCATGAAATATATATCATCCACAGATCCAAAAATATTAATTTTAATGTACATGGATTCATGTTGTTCAACTAAGAAGCTCACACATATGTTGAATTTTCAGTTGCAACAGCATTAAGTAGGAGTGATCTCTTCTCACAATTTGTTTCTGCCAAGCCAGCCACCTCACCAAATGTACGACTGATACCAGGTAGAATTCTATATGTGCTTATAAAAATACATGTGATGAATAGGCTACAGAGAAAGGGAGACAGTTGTTCACATATTTGTTAACTTTTAAAACACATGGAGAACTATTTCAATTAAAATTCGCTAGATTTATAACACCTACCATTTATCATATGAAAGGCAAGTCCAATTATACACCATGCCTCCTGTGAACCTCTTGTATTTGTATTCTGTTTGGGTTATTATTCTCCATCAAATTAGGATAAAAAGTCAAAGTCTAGTAGGGTATGTGTTAGTGTCAGGGATTCAGTATTTCGAATGGAAAATTGGAAAATGTATCCAATGTGTATGCAAATATGTGCTACACAAATATCTTCCCACTCTCATTCAGAACAATGCCTTGACATTACCTTCGCCCTACATAAGACACAATTAGAGGAGAAGATTTAGAAAATCTGTGAATACATATGTGGAATGGAAAATGCTCAGAAGTTCACAAATTTGGAAGTGGTAGAGGAGTTTCCAAAAGGGACAGGGTAATCACTCCAAAAACATGAAGTTCTGCCAGCTTAACATCTGAAGAAACTGCCTCTGAGGTTGGGCAATGAAATATATGCTGTTGTCAGAAGCATTAGCTTCATATGTAGTGAGACCATCAAATCTGGTTCTGCATCTATGTGACCTGGAGGACATGGTTTCTTATTTTCCAATGAACATGAGGCAGCAGTGCTGAATTTTCTATTTGTAGGTACACTGTGGCCACTGGTGTCTCCCCGTGTGGACTGTAAATTCATTTGGTCATCCTCCACTTTCGTGGTGTTTCTTGCTGCTGCACTGGGAGTTTGGTATTTGCTTCATTAAATACAAGGGTTCAACTGGGACACAGTGCTGAAGTGAGTTCTGTCAAGTGTGGTGGGTCGGGTTCTGCAGGAGAATGCACCAACCAGGCTTCTATCCCACATAGCTTGCCCCATTGACCATTGCAACCTGATTCTGAACATTGCCCTGAAACCTCTCCATATAACAATATGCTTTTACATATAAGGTTCTACTGACTGCAAAATGTCAGTCACAATCCATTTGGAAGCCAATGGCAGATCCACATGCCCCCACCACAGATGTTTTATCACACACCTGCCAACCACTGCTCTAGTACAACTACTCAGCATGATCCAACTTACTGGAATCTCTGTTCTACACCATTTTCATAAAACCCAGTCAATCAGGGCACTGTCCTGTATACTCATGATCAGCAACAGGACATCCAAATGTTCTCCAGTGCTACCCGGTCATGGGAATTTCAAAAATTTCATGTTATTGATCTAGCCAATTTTCAAGGATGAAGTTGGAGGCACTGTGGATTTCAATTCACTCAGAAACCATTAAATGGTGAGGAAGCTCATTTCAATGAAAACTCTGGAGAATTCTTACAGGCAAGGCTTCCAAAAGTGCCCAAAAGTCAGATTAAGCCAGGCCCATTGAGGTCTACAATGTATGGTCCATGTGTGTTTTGACTCTCAAATATGGCTGCCAAGTCTTTAAGAATAATATCATGTGATATCCTGGCTGAGATTCCCTGTCCTCTGTGGAAAGTCAACTTGGGCTTAGATGTCACTTTCCAAAGGCAACTCTCATGCATGGCCATTTAAAATTCCAACACAATTCCTGGCAATAATTCTCTGAGATCAGTAAAGAACTCAGTCTCTAAGGGGCATCACACCAGAGTGCAAGCCTAGTTTGACCCAGTGATCTCTTCCAACCGCCAGACACATGTCCAAAATTAAAACCAAAACACTCTCACATGGCCCTCATCTTCTTCCATATAGACACTCATCATATCCTCTGGCTGGAGGTTTCCATTAGTGACGCAGCCCACGACAGTGTCCAAAATAAGCTCCCTGCCCCTCATTTGCCTAAAGTCAGGGTAGCATGGACTCTCTTCCTGTGAACCAGGAGTGATCAAATAGGCCTGCCTTTAATATTGCTTGACTTCTCCAACTTGAGGCCTTCTAGCTTTGGGGTTTAGATTCTTTAAGTGAATTGGAGTCATGAAAATCAAGCCCCTATGGCCTAGCCTCTGCAGGGCTTTGAAGAACACATTTGACCCAAAGGATCCCTATTCTCACTTGATGGATATCAGGAACCTACAAGAGGAAGGCAAGAGAGTTCATCAAAAATATATGATCTTTTTGCCATTTTGGTTTTGGATGCACACATGGGATCTATCTTTAGATCCATCAGGTGCTGAAAATCTAAGCCACAGCCTCACACAGGGCCAACAGGCTGATTCAGACATATCCCAATCCTAAGCAATTAAGCAAAGAGCCACAGGTGATGCCCATTCATTTCCATTTGAAAACTCTTTTTTTCAGGCTTCACAAAGTGGTGGCTTGAGGCAAAAAACTTCCTGACATTCAACAGAACAATAGGTAAGCAAAAGGACCAAAGCAGGGTTTCTCCACTGAGACTTTCCTGGTCAACAGATATCTGAGATTTCTGAGATGCTAGCCATTTCCTTCAGCTATCCATTACATAGCCATGTCACAGATCTTGGAGGTGGTACAAATCTTGGACACAAAACCATGATACTATTCTGGAGATTGGCCAGAATTGAGAGAGAAAACAGGAAATTAGGAAGCTTGTAGGTGTTGCCCATCCATAAGGCAAGCCAGAGTCCACTCATGAATTGGGCAGGATTAATGCTGGGAAGCTTTCTACTAGACAGGACACATCCATTGATGCATTGTCTTTTCTAATGTCTACAACAATGGACTCAGTGGGATACACACACATAGAAACACTCGCCTTGTCAAAGGACTTAATAGAAATATTCCACTCCATACCAAATAAACCACAAACTCACACCCACACCCACAAAGGCACCTCCTTCCCCCTAGTAGGTCTGTGACTCCCCGGAGTGTCCTCTGACTGGTGGGCCATACTATGTTCCCCGGAAATGACCTCTTCTGTCTCAGATCATGTCTGCTTGGCCAACTCTGTGAAGTTCTCAAGAGTCAGCGGTGAGACACTACCTGCTTTCTCAGGAAAAGCCCCTCTTCACAGGTTTCCTGGCATTTGGCCATCCTCACATCTGTAGGTACCAAGAAAGACTGACTCTGTCCTTGGTAATTCCAAACATGTGAGACCACTGGGACTAGAACAGGGACTGTCTCTGGGTGCCTGGCTTCCTGGATCCCAAGTTCAGAGAGTTCCCTCACCAAGGAAGTGAGGTGAGATCACTTCCTTCAGGATCTGAATGATGTCACTGCCTTGGCAACCACTTTGTCCTAACAGTTGCTTCCAAAAGTACCATGAGGTGGAGGCTGCCCCGATTTTCATGGGACACTTTCTCTAGTTAGAATGCTGTATCAACCATAAGCACCCGGGAACAGCTTCCACACAGGACTGGTTTGGTCCATGTTCTATACATTAAGAAGAGAGAGACTGATTCAGACACAACCCTTCATCCTTACCAGAATGATTGCCATGGAAGATGACTTTTGCTTTCTGAGGTACTTCATAGCTGCCTTCATCTTCACCAGGGATCATTTCTGCATGAACATTTGAGTTTCTCAGCAGGTGAAGATCCCCTGGATTCCTGTAGTTTAATACCCACACAGTTCCTGCTCTCCTGCAAAGTTAGTGTATGGTTAGGGTTAATAATATTTTCGATTTGGGTTAGGAATCATTCTGCAGGATGAATAATGGGATTGGGAACCTGCGATATTTATAAGAATATATAGGTGAAATATATGTATGAAAACGGAAATCTAAGAAAGATTTGAAGCCCAGAAGGGCATTGGGCCCTTGGTTTGGATACTTAGTGTTGAATTATGTTCTGTACAATTGTCTCAGTTAAATCAAAATACAATGGCATAGGACCTAGTACCTTGGATGATTGAATGTAGAAGAGAACATCCAGTCAAAAAGGGATAGTCGGTAGGATTAGGAAGATAGTCAGTAGGTTTAGGAAGAAGAGTGAGTATATGATTTGGAATAAAAAGCTTCTTTAGCAATAGGGTTTCGTTTAGAGAGTGAATGAAAATATAAGCACATGTGAAGAGTCAGCCAAAATGATGAACTGGGGAAAATATGTAGGAAAGCAGGTGTCAATAGAGACATTACGAAATCAGGGAATGTATAAAGTGAGTGATAGGATTAGACATTTTCAACAGGCTTGAGTTTGAATATATAATCATAGGAAAAAACAAATATGTCGTCACAAATGGGAATGACATTTGGGAGCATTAGGCAACCTGGACATGGATGCTATTAGTTATCAACATTCACTTTCCTTTTAGGCTTTGGTACAATCATAAGTGTGACATTTTATTTTCTTTTTTGTTCAGAATATTACTGTGATACAATGTATATGTAGATTAGGTGACATGAGTATTTCTTTCACCATTTCTGGGAGCAATAATTTGAAGATGTATACATTAGTATTAGGGGCACAAAGAGGTGTAACCTGTTTCTATGAATATAGAGATAATGCATGAATAGACCATACTATGAATAAATAACATAACTGATTCCACTTTAAATAATGGATTGAATTGATATGTGAAAATATATAAGAAATCTAATATTGATATACAATCATTCATTCCAACCAGTTATATATCTAATGGTAATATTAGGATTATGGTTTATGATGAATGGTGTTTGAGTTTTGCTTTATAAGTGATGATGTTAAACAAAAATAATGTGTTTGGAAAGAAGTCTCATGAAAAGACTAGTCAAGAAACATTGAGGAATGCATGTGTTCTGAATCAGGAAGTGATTGATCGTGAAACAAATTCCTATAAATTTTCTAATTTGTGACTGAAATATATATCCCATCATGTGCATGAACTGAAGACATAGTAACGTACAAGTGTTGAATAAAAATGAAAGTCAAAATACACATCATGTCCCCTAGGAATCTACTTGCATTCATTTTAAACTGGCTAAGTAACTGTCGAAATATTAGGGTTTGTATGCACCATTCACTGAATTTAGTTTTCAGTACTAGGAAACAATATGTATTGCAGGTGGATGATTATTTCTGAGAATAATATTATGGAAAGTTGATTATAAATCCACAGATATGAATATGAATGAATTTAGGGAGTGTATAATAAGACACATATATTTCATATTTTATATTTTGAAAAATCTGGAGAGTGTATATATATATATATATATATATATATATATATATATATATATATACACACACACACACACACACGCACATGCACAGATATTAAAAAGTAGCAATACAGGAGATCCATTATGAAGGCAGGCATGGAGAAATCAAGTCTATGATCTCTTCAGCTGCACGGGCATAGGGAGTCGTAAACTGTCTAAATGCTGTTTGCTCAGAATCACTAGGCAATGTTGACCTGTTGTGAATCTGGGGCGAACAGTCTGGGCCCCTCAGAAAACACACAGAGCCCGGATTGGCTGCATTCAAGCTTAGATTCGTCTGGTTTTTGTGAGTCAGCACTAACATTCCGGCTGAAATAACTGGTCGGTCTTTCTGAATTGACAGAGTTAAAAGACAACTGAGCCTTCATAGGCAGTGGCCACAGGATTGAAATGGGGCTTGGGAGATATAGTCAGGACCCACCTGTTGTATTGGTCACCCAGCAAAGGGAACGAATGGTCACCATTTTAATGGGATACGACCATGGCAGAGAACTGACATTACAGGCGGAGGAGATAACTTCATTGAAACCAACGCGACAAGTGTGTAATCCCATTGCCATCTCTCTCAAAACCATGGGGAAACCTCAAGGGCCCTTCCCAGCTCTGCCGTAATGGCCCCTCCCAGGTCTCCCAGGAGCGCGATAGCCAGACCTAGGGAATCAGGATTGGCTCGGGACTCGAGGCGTGTAATTGCCGGCTACCGCTCCCACCAGTGCTGACAATTGAGGTCTCTTACACCACCTACCGGGGGCATGGCTCCCGGAGGACAAGAAAATTCGCTGGGGGTTCTCAGGCCAAAACTCTACAAACATAGGGTCTGAGGGAGGCAAACAGGGAGAGTGTGCCCAGGTGTTCATTAAAACAGGGCTACCAGGAGCAGAGGCCTGGCGTGTAACCAGTATTGTGGTGAGCGTCAAAGGTGAGCGGGGCCTGGCTTGAGGAAGCACAAGAGAAGGCCCTAGGCACTCAGGATTGGAGACCCGCCCAGTCTGGGAGGAAGAGCTGCTGCACAGTGATTGGTTCCCGCTAATTGAGAGGAGAATCTTGGCCCAGTGCACACAGCTCCACCTACTGGAAGAGAAGTAAATTGAACTCTAGGACTGCATGTATTAATATTATTATTTTATTTGTATGCTTTTCTTTTTCTTTGATTTTCATTTTTGTTGTTGTTCTTTAACTTTTTTAATGTTTTTATTTTTTTTGATTTTTAATTTTATTATTATTATTATTATTATTTTAAATTTTAATTTTCATTTTTAAATTATCATTATTACTTAAAATTTTCTTTATTTTCTATTTTTTTCTTTTGTCTTTTCATTTCTTTTCAATTTTGTTATACCCCCTTCCTTGAATTCTACCTGCCTACTCTCATTCTCCTTAGTGACTTCTTCCCTTCCCTTCTAATATCTTTCCTTCCAAGCATCAAATAAATTTATAAGAGTAAGCAGTAACTCAGTAGTCAAACAGAACAAGAAGTAACATGAGAAGCATAAAAAAGCAAGGAAGAAAAAAAGTGCAAACAATGAAGGACAGCCTAAATATTCAAGAGCATCTAGAGTCATCAGAAAAATGGTCATATAAAGAACTCAAGGAATACCTTAGACAGATGGAATGGAACCTTAAAGAGGATACGAGACAACAAAAACAGTGAAAGAACGCATTGAAAATGAATTACATAAACAGATAAAATAAGAAATTAAGCATCTTTATCAGGAGATAGAGATTATTAGAAAAATCAAACAATAATTCTAGAAATGAAGGAAATGATAAACCAAATTAAAAACTCAATTGAGAGTATCATTAACAGAGTGGAGCAAGTAGAAGACAGAATGTCAGATAATGAAGACAAAATATATCATCTTGAAAAAAACTCTAGCCAAGAAAGAAATGCTGTAAAAAATTATGAGAAAACATCCAAGAGATATGGGATAACATAAAAAAACAAACTTATGAGTCATCCGGAAAGAGGAAGGTACAGAGATTCAAACCAAGGGAATGAGTAACCTGCTGAATGAAATAATTAGAGAAAACTTTCCAGAAATAAAAATGGAAACAGATAAACAAATTGTAGATGCTTACAGGACACTGAGCACACAAAATCACAGTAGACCCATGCCAAGACACATTGTTATGAAGATATCCAATATACAAAACAAAGAGAAAATATTAAAAGCTACCAGAGAAAGGAGGCAGATTACAATCAGGGGTAAACCAAAAAGGTTAACAATGGATTTTTTTATCACAGATCCTGGAAGTGAGAAGATCCTGGAACAACGTACTTCAAACACTGAAAGACAATGGATGCCAACCAAGAATTATGTATCCAGCAAAATTAAGCTTAATGTAAGACAACGAAATAAAAATATTTCATGATAAACAAAAGCTAAAAGAATTTGCAGCCAGAAAACCAGCATTGGAAAGCATCTGGAGCAAAACACTACACAAGGAAGAAATGAAAATCAACAACGAAAACCATCAGTGGGAAGTGCCTCAGTAATGACAGAGGGCTGGGAAAAGCTAATCATGGAGAAACAATCTAATTTAAAAAAAAAGATATAGGCAAACATGGGTGGCAGTACAAACCATATATCAATAGTAACTCTAAACGTTAATGGCTTAAACTCTCCAATAAAGTGACATAGGCTTGTAACTTGAATTAAAAAAAAAAACAAATCCAACAATATGTTGCCTCCAGGGGACACATCTGAATGGAAAAGACATACACAAGCTGATGGTGAAAGATTGGGAAAATTTATACCATGCACACAGACCTCGTAAGCAAGCAGGGGTGGCCATCCTCCTATCAAATAAAATCGACCTCAAGACTAATTTAATCAAAAGGGATAAGGAAGGACATTATATACTGTTAACAGAAACCATTCACCGACAAGACATAACAATTATCAATATTCACGCAGCAAATAATTGTGCTGCGACGTTCATAAAACAAATTCTCCTCAAGTTCAAGAATCAAATAGACCACAATACAATAATTATGGGTGACTTCAACTCAACTCTCTCACCATTGGACAGATCCTCCAAACAAAAGTTGAATAAAGGAACTATAGAACTCAATATCACAATCAATACCCTAGACTTAACTGACATATATACAATATATCAACCATCATCAAGTGGATATACTTTTTTCTCAGCAGCACATGGATCCTTCTCAAAAATAGACCATATGTTATGCCATAGGGCAACCCTCAGTAAATATAAAGGGGAGGAGATAATACCATGAATTTTTTGTGATTATAATGGAATGAAACTGGAAACCAATGATAAAAGAAAAAAGAAAAAATCATACATCACCTGCAAAATGAACAATATGTTACTGAATGATCAATGGGCAACCCTCAGTAAATATAAAGGGGAGGAGATAATACCATGAATTTTTTGTGATCATAATGGGATGAAACTGGAAACCAATGATAAAAGAAAAAAGAAAAAATCATACATCACCTGCAAAATGAACAATATGTTACTGAATGATCAATGGGTTACAGAAGACATAAAGGAGGAAATAAAAAAATTCTTCGAGATAAATGAAAATACAGACACAACATATCAGATTCTATGGGACACAATGAAAGAAGTTTTAAGAGGTAAATTCATCGCCTGGAGGTCATTCCTCAAAAAAAGAAAAAAAAACAACAAATAAATGAGCTCATACTTTATCTCAAAGCCCTAGAAAAGGAAGAGCAAAACAACAGCAAATGTAGCAGAAGGCAAGAAATAATTAAAATCAGAGCGAAATTGAAACAAAAGAAACTATTGAAAAAATTAACAAAACTAAAAGTTGGTTCTTCGAAAAGATAAATAAGATCGACAGACCCTTAGCCGTGCTAACGAAGAGAAGAAGAGAGAGAACTCAAATTACTAACATACGGGATGAAAAAGGCAATATCACAACAGATGCAACATAAATACAGAAGAAAATTAGAAATTATTTGGAAAACTGTATTCCAATAAAATAGAAAATAGTGAAGACATCAATAAATTTCTTAAGTCGTATGATTTGCCCAGACTGAGTCATAAGGGAACACACAATTTAAACAGACCAATATCAATGGATGAAGTAGAAGAAGCAATCAAAAGACTACCAACCAAGAAAGGCCCAGGACCGGATGGGTATACAGCAGAGTTTTACAAAACCTTTAAAGAAGAATTAATACCAATACTTTTCAAGTTATTCAGGAAATAGAAAAACTGGGAGCTCTGCCAAATTCATTCTATGAGGCCAACATCACCCTGATTCTGAAACCAGACAAAGACACCTCAAAGAAAGAAAACTACAGACCAATATCTCTGATGAACCTAGATGCAAGAATCCTCATTAAAATTCTGGTGAATTGGATAGAAAGGCACATCAATAAAATTGTGCACCATGATCAACTAGGATTCATCCCTGGGAAGCAAGGCTGGTTCAATATACGGAAATCAATAAATGTTATTCACAACATCATTGGACTTAAAGATAAGAACCATATGATCATCTCAATAGACGCAGAAAAACCATTCAACAAAGTAGAGCATTCCTTTATGTTCAAAACATTTTAAAAACTAGGGATAACAGGAACTTACCTCGACATTGTAAAAGTTATCTATGTTAAGCCAAAGGCTAGCATCATTCTGAATGGAGAAAAGTTGAAGGCATTCCCTTTAAAATCTGGAACAAGACAGGGATGTCCTCTATCACCACTTCTATTCAATATATTTCTCGAAAAAACTGGCCAGAGCAATTAGAGAGATGAAAGACATTAAAGGCATAAAAATAGGAAAAGAAGAACTTAAATTATCACTATTTGCAGATGACATGATTCTATACATAGAAGACCCAAAAGGGTCTACAGAAAAAACTACTAGAACTAATAAATGAATGCAGCAATGTGGCAGGATACAAAATCAACATGCATAAATCAAAGGCATTTCTGTATATTAGCAACAAAACTTCTGAAACAAAAATGAGTCCAAAGACTGCATTCCCAATTTCCTCAAAATAATTAAATACTTGGGAATCAACCTAACAAAAGAGGTGAAAGATTTATATAATGCAAACTACAGAACCCTAAAAAGAGAAATAGAATAAGATCTTAGAAGATGGAAAAATATACCCCGTTCATGGATAGCCAGAACTAACATCATCAATATGGCGATATTACCAAAAGTTCTCTATAGGTTTAATGCAATGCCAATCAAAATCCCAAAGGAATTTTTTGTAGAAATAGATAAAGCAATCATAAAATTCAAATGGAAAAATAAAAGACCCAGAATAGCAAAAGCAATTCTAAGCAGGAAGTGTGAATCAGGCAGTATAGCGATACCAGATTTCAAACTATATTACAGAGCAATCATAATAAAAACAGCATGGTACTTGTACGAAAACAGGTGGGTGGACCAATGGTACAGAATGGAGGACACAGAGACTAATCCAAAAAGCTACAACTATCTTATATTTGATAAAGGAGCTAATGGCCTGCAATGGAGGAAGGATAGCATCTTCATCAAATGGTGTTTGGTAAACTGAAAATCCATATGCAACAAAATGAAACTGAATCCCCTCCTCTCGCCATGCACAAAAGTTAACTCAAAGTGGATCAAGGAGCTAGATTCAAATCAGAGTCTCTGCGTCTGATAGAAGAAAAAGTTGGCTCCGATCTACATATTGTGTGGTCAGGCTCCGAATTCCTTAATAGGACACCCATAAAACAAGAGTTAATAACAAGAATCAAGAAATGGGACTTACTTAAACTGAATTTTTTTTTCTCAGAAAGAGAAACAATAATAGAGGTAAATATGGAGCCTACATCATGGGAACAAATTTTTAGTCCTCACCCTTCACATGGAGCCCTAATATCTAGAGTATACAAAGTATACAAATAACTCAGAAAATTATACAATAAGATAACCAATAACCCAATGGGCCAAGGACCTGAACAGAAACTTCTCGGAGGAGGACATAGAATCAATTAACAAGTACATGAAAAAATGCTCTCCATTTCTAGCAGTAAGAGAAATGCAAATAAAAACCACCCTAAAATACCATCTCAATTCAGTGAGATTGGCAGCCATAATGAAGTCAAACAACAACAAGTGCTGGCGAGGATGTGGGGAAAAGGGTACTCTTGTACATTGCTGGTGGGACTGAAACTGGTGCAGCCAATTTGGAAAGCAGTATGGAGACTCCTGTGAAAGCTTGGAATGGAAGCACCATTTGACCCAGCTATTGCCCTTCTTGGACTATTCCCTGAAGACCTTAAAAGAGCGTACTACAGGGATACTGCCACATCAATTTTCATAGCAGCACAATTCATAATTGCTACACTGTGGAACCAACCCAGATGCCCTTCAATAGATGAATGAATAAAAAAATGTGACTTTTATATACTATGGAGGATTACGCAGCACTAAAATATGCCAAAATAATGGAATTTGCAGGGAAATGCATGGCACTAGAGCAGATTATGCTTAGTGAATCTAGCCAATCCCTAAAAAACAAATACCAAATGTCTTCTTTGATATAATGAGAGCAACTAAGAACAGAGCAGGGAGGAAGAGCATGAAGAAAAGATTAACATTAAGCAGAAACATGAGGTGGGAGGGAAAGGGAGAGAAGAGGGAAATTGCATGGTAATGGAGAGAGGCACTTATTGTTACACAAAATTACATATAAGAGGTTGTGGGAAAATAAACAAGGAGAGAAATGAATTACAGTAGGTATGGTAGAGAGAAAAGATGGGAAGAGAAGGGAGGGGGTATAGTAGAGTATAGGAAAGGTAGCAGAATACAACAGTAACTAATAGGGCATTATGTAAAAATATGGATGTGTAACTGATGTGATTCTGCAATCTGTATTTGGAGTAAAAATGGGAGTTCATAACCCACTTGAATCTAATGTATGAAATATGATATGTCAAGAGCTTTGTAATGTTTTGAGCAACCAATAAAAATAAGTAGCGATATATATGCCAATAGAAATTCATCATGAAATATATATAATCCACAGATTGAAAAATATTAATTTTACTGAACATGAAATTATGTATAATGTTATTCAACTAGGATGCTCACCCATAGGTTGAATTTTCAGTTCCAACAGCGTTTAGGAGGAGTGATCTCTTCTCTCAATTTGCATCTGCCAATTCAGCCACCTCACAAGTGTATACGAGTGATATCAGGTAGGATTCTATATGTGCATATAAAAATACATGTGCTGAATAGGCTACAGAGAAAGGGAGACAGGGATTCATATATTTGTTAATTTTAAAAACACATGTAGAACTATTTCAACAAAAAATTGACTAGATTTATAACTCCTACAAAATATAATGCAAAAGGCAATTCCAACTATACACCATGCCTCTTCTGAACTGCTTGTATTTCTTTTCTTTTTGGGTTATTTTTCACCATCATATTAGGATCATTAGTCAGAGTCTAGTAGGGTATGGGTTAGTGTCAGGGATTCAGTATTTCAAATGGAAAATTGAAAAATGAATCCAATGTGTATGTAAATATGTGCTACACAAAAATCTTCTCACTCATATCCAGAACAATGCCTTGACATTACCTTCACCCAAGTAAGACACAATTATAGTAGAAAAGTGTGAAAGTCTATGAATACATATATGGAATGGAATATCCTCGGGAGTTCACAACCTTGGAGGTGGTAGAGGCGTTTCCAAAAGTAAAGGACAGGGTAAACACTCCACAAACAAAGAGCTCTGCTGGCCTAAGACTTCTTGGAATACTGCCTCTGAGGTTGGGCACTTGAAATATATGTTGTTGTCATGAGCTTTGGCTTCCTTTGTAGTGAGACCATAAAAGCTGGGTCTGCTTCTATGTGACCTGGAAGACATGATTTCTTATTTTCCAATGAACATGAGGCAGCAGTGCTCAATTTTCTCTTTGTAGGTAAACTATGTCCACTGGAGGCTAAGTGTCTCCCGGTGGGGACTGTGAAGACATTTGATCATCCTCCACTTTTCGTGGTGTGTCTTGCTGCTACACTGGGAATTTGGTACTTGCTTCACACAATATAAGAAGTTCATCTGGGATACAGTGCTGGAGCGTGTTCTGTCACGTGGGGTGGGTTAGCATCTGCAGGAGAATGTACCAACCAGTCTTCTATCCCACATAGCTTGTCCCAATAACCATAGCAACCTGATTATGAACATTGCCCTGAAACCTCTCCACATAACAAGATGCCTTTACCTACAAGGGAATGGGGGCTGAGCCATATCAGTCACAAGCCATTTGTAAGCTGATAGCCGATCCACATGGCCCCACCTTGATGTTTCATCACATACCTGCCCACCACTACTCTAGGCCCACTACTCACCAGGCTCCAAATTCCTGGCATCTCGTATTCTACACCATTTTCATGAAACCCAGTCAAACAAGGCACTGTCTGGTATACACATGATCAGCAACAGGACATCCAAAGTTTCTGCAGTGCCACCTGGTCATGGGAATTTCAAAACTTTTATGGTATTTATCTAGCAATTTTTCAAGGATGAAGTTACAGGCACTGTGGGTTTCAATTCATTCAGGAACCGTTAAGTGTTGAGAAAGCTCATTTCAATGAATGCTCTGGAGAAATTTAAAGTCAAGGCTTCTCAAAGAGTTGCCAACAGGTCACATGAAGCCAGGCCAATTGACGTCTACAATGTGAGGTCCATGTGTGTTTTGAATCTCAACTATGGCTACCAAGTCTTTCAGAATAAAATCATGTGATATCCTGGCTGAGATTCCCAGACCTCTGTGGAAAGCCAACCTGGGCCAAGATCTCAGTTTCCAAGAGCGAGTCTCATGCGTGGCCTCCTAAAATCCCAACACAATTCATGGCAGTACTTCTCTGAGGTCAGTTCCAGAACTCAGTCTCTAAGGGTAAATCATACCAGATTTCAAGCCCAGGTGGACCCAGTCATCCCTTCCAACTGCCACAAAAATGACCAAAATTAAAATGAAATCACTCCCACAGGGCCATAATCTTTTTCCTTGTAGACACTCATCATAACCTCTAGCTGGAGGTTTCAATGAGCACAAGGTAGTGTCCAAAATAAGCTCACTTGCCCCTCATTTGCCTAAAAACATGGTGGCCTGAACACTATTCCTGTGAACCAGGAGTGATCAAATATTCCTGCTGTTAAAGTGTTCCGCTTCTCCAATTTGAGGCCTACTGGCTGAAGCCTATAAATTCTTGATGTGATTTGGAGTCATGAGAAAACCCAAGCACATGTGGGATAGCCTCTGCAGGGATTTCAAAGACTCATTTGACCCTAAGGATCCCTATTCTCTCTTGATGGAGGTCAGGAACCTAAAACAAGAAGGCAAAAATATTCATCCACAATGACTTCTCTTTTGGTCATTTTGGTTTTGGAACCACATGGGATCTTTCTTTAGATCCATCAGGTGCTGAGAATCTAAGCCACAACCTCATTCAAGGACAAGAGGCTGATTCAGACACATTCCATTCCAAAGCAATTAAGCAAAGAGCCACAGGTGATGTCCATTCATTTCCATATGAAAACAGTCTTCTTAATGCTACACAACTGGGTGGCCTGAGGCAAAGACTTTCCTGATATTCAGGATAATAGAAACAGAAGTAAGCAAATGGCCCAAAGAAGGGTTTCTCCACTGAGACATTACTGGTCACACTGATATCTGAGTTTTCTGAGATGCTCCCATTCCCTTAAGCTATCCAGTACATGGCCATGTCACAGAGCCCTGTGGTGTTACATATCTGGGACTCAAAACCATGAGCCTATTCTGGAGAGTGGCTGGAAAACACGAAGAAAACAGGAACTTAAGAAGATAGTAGATGTTGCCCATCCATAAGGCAAGCTGCAGTCCATTCATCAATTGGGCAGTAAGAATGTGGGGAAGCTTTCAACTAGAGACAACGTTTCCATTGATGCATTCTCTTTTCTAATGTCTACAACAACGGATACACTGGGATACACAGACATAGAAACACTCACCATGTCAAAGGACTTACTAGAAATAGTCCACTCCAAACCAAATAAACCACCTTTTCTAGCTATTCTCAGAACATCAAAAAAACCCACAAACTCACACCTACAACAGCAAAGGCAATTCTTTCACCCAAGTAGGTCTGTGATTATCCGAAGTGTCTTCTGACTGGTGGGCCATATTATGTTCCCCAAAAAATGGCCTGTCCTGTTTCAGATCTGGTCTCCTTGGCCAATTCTGTGAAGTTGTCAGGAGCCAGTGGTTCGCCACTACCTACTTTCTCAGGAAAGGCCCCTCTTCCGAGCTCTGCTGGCATTTGGCCATCCTCACATCAGTAGGTACCAAGAAAGACTGACTATGTCTTTGGGAAAAACAAATAAGTTAGCCCACTGGGACTCGGAGTGAGACTGACTCTGGGTGCCTGGCTTCCAGGATCCCAAGTTCAGAGAATTCCATCACCAAGGAAGTGAAGTGAGGTCACTTCTTTCAGGAACTGAATATGGTCACTGCCTTGGTAACCACTTTGTCCTAACAGTTGCTTCCAAGGTTCCTATGAGATGGAGGCTGCCCCAACATCCTGTGACACATTCAGAAGTTAGAATGGTATATCAACCATAGGCACCCAGGAACAGCTCTCCACACAGGCCTGCATAGGTCCATCTTCTCTACTTTAAGAAGGCAGAGGCTGATTCAGACACATCAATTCTTCCTGACCAGGTTGTTTGCCATGGAAGATGACTATTGCTCTCTCAGGTCCTACATAGCTGCCTACATATTCTCCAAGGATCATTTCTCCATGGATCTTTTATCTTCTCAGCAGGTGGAAGATAATCTACATTCCTATATTGTAAGACCCACTCTGTCCCTGCTCTTCTGTAAGTTGTATTGAAGGAAGAGTGTATGGTTAGGGTTAATAATAGGTTCGATTTGGGTTACGAATCATTCTGCAGGATGAATAATGGCATTGGCAACCTGTGGTATTTACAAGAGTATATATGTGAAATATAACTATGAAAGCAGAAATCTAGGTAAGATTTGAAGCCCAGAAGGGCATTGGGGACTTGAGTGGGATACTTAGCTTTGAGTTATGTGCTGCACAGATGTCTCAAATAAATCAATATACACTGGCATCGGACCTTGTACTTTGGATGATTGAATGTTGAAGAGAACATCCAGTCAAAAAGTGATAATCGGTAGGATTAGGAAGGTAGTCGGTAGGTTTAGAAAGAAGAGTGAGTATAGGATTTGGACCAAAAGTTCTTTAGCAATAGGGTTTCGGGTAGAGAGTGTATGTAAATGTCAGTACATGTGAAGAGTCAGTCACAATGATGAACTGGGGAAAACATGTAGGAAAGCAGATATCAATAGAGACATTAGGAAATCAAGCAAAGTATAAAGTGTGTGATAGGGTTAGACATTTTCAACAGGTTTGAGGTTGAATATATAATATTAGGAAGAAACAAATATGTAGTCACCAATAGGATTGATATTTGAGAGCATTAGGCAACCTGGACATGGATGTTTTTAGTAATCCATGCTCACTTTCTATTTAGGCTTTGGTACAATTGTAAGTGTGACCTTTGCTTTTGGTGTCCAGAATATTTCTGTGATAAAATGTGTATGTAGATCAGGTGACATGAGTATTTCTTCCACCATTTCTTGGAGCAATATTTTGAAGACTTATAAATTAGTATGGTCGTACAAAGAGGTGTACCCTATTTCTATGAATATACACATAATGCATGAATAGACCATACTGTGAATAAATAATATAACTGGATCCACTTTAAATAATGGATTGAATAGATATCTGAAAATATATAAGAAATGTTATATTGATATACAATCATTCATTCCAACCAGTTATATATCTAATGATCATCTTAGGGTTATGGTTTATCATGAAGGGTTTGTGAGTTTTGTTTCAAAATTGATTATGGAAATCAAAAATAATATATTTGGAAAAAAGTCTCATGAATAGACCAGTAAAGAAACATAGAGGAATACATGTGTTCTGGAGCAGGAAGTGATTGAAAGTGAAACAAATGCCTATAAATTTGCCAACTAGTGAATCAAATATATATTCTATGATGTACATAAACTGAAGAAATAGTAATGTACCAGTGTGGAATAAAAATTAACGTCAAAATACACATCATGTTCCATAGTAACCTACATGCATTGATGTTAAACTGGGTTAGTTAATGTAGACATATTAGGATTTGTATGCACCTTTCACTGAAGTTAGTTTTCAGTACTAGGAAACAAATATGTATTTCGGGTGGATGAATATTTCTAAGAATAATCTTGTGAAAAGTTGATTATTAATCCACATACATGAACATGAATGAATTTAGGGATTGTATATAAGACACATATATTTCATATTTTTAAAAATCTGGAGAGTATAAATATATATATATATATATATATACACACACACACACACACACACACACACACAAACATAGACATTAATAAGTAGCAATATATATGCCAATCGAAATTCATCATGAAATATATATCATAAAGATGCAAAAACATTCATTTTACTGAACATGGGTTTATGTATTATGTTGTTCTACTGGGAAGCTCACCCATAGGTTGAATTTTTAGTTCCAACAGGGTTTAGGAGGAGTGATCACTTCTCACACTTTGTATCTGCTATGTCATGTAATTCACAAGAATGTACGTGTGATACCATGCAGGATTCTATTTGTGCATATAAAAATACATGTGCTGAATAGGCTCCAGAGAATGGGAGACAGTAGTTCACATATTTGTTACCTTTGAAAACACATCGAGAACTATTTCAATTAAAAATTGACTAGATTTATAACACCTACCCTTTATCATGCAAAAGGCAAGTCTAACTCTGAACTGCATGTACTTATATACTGTTTGGGTTATTTTTCTCCATCATATTAGAATTAGTAGTCAGAGTCTAGTAGAATATGTGTTAGTGTCAGGGATTCAGAATTTCGAATGGAAAATAGGAAAATTAATCCAATGTGTATGCAAATATGTGCTACAACAAATCTTCCCACTCTCATCCAGAACCATGCCTTGACATTACCTTCGCCCCAAGTAAGACACAATTAGAGAAGAAGAGTTACAAAATCTGTGATTACATTTCTGGAATGGAAAATGCTCAAGAGTGCACAAACTTGGAGGTGGTATAGGAGTTTCCAAAAATAAGGACAAAGTACACACTCCACAAACATGGAGCTCTGCTTGCCTAAAACTTTTTGAGAAACTGCCACTGAGGTTGGGCACTGAAATATAGGTTGTTGTCACGAGTTAAGCTTCCTTTGTAGTGAGACCCTCATAGCTGGGTCTGCATCTATGTGACCAGGAGGACAAAGTTTCTTATTTTACAATGAACACGAGGCAGCAGTGCTGAATTCTCTCTTTGTAGGTAAACTGTGGCCACTGGGCGCTTAGTGTCTCCCCGTGTGGACTGTGAAGCCATATGGTCATCCTCCATTTCGTGGTGTTTCTTCCTGCTGCACTGGGAGTTTGGTATTTGCTTCACGAAATACAGGGAGTTCACCTGGGACAAAGTGCAAGAGGGAGTTCTGTCACGTGTGGTGGGTCAGGGTCTGCAGGATGATACAAGAACCAGGCTTCTATCCCACATAGCTTGACCCCTTGACCATAGCAACCTGATTCTGAACAATGTCCTGAAATCTCTCCATATAACAAGTTGCCTTTACACGGAAGGTTCTGCTGGCTGCGCCATATCAGTCTCAAGCCATTTGGAAGCCAATGGCAGATCCAAATGGCCCCACACAGATGTTTTATCACATACCTGCCCAACACTGCTCTAGGCCCACTACTCAACAGAGTCCAACTTACTGACATCTCTGTTCTACACCATTTACATGAAACCCAGTAAAACAAGACACTGTCTGGAACATTCATGATCAGCAACATGTCATCCAAAGGTTCTCCAGTGCCACCTGGTGATGGGAATTTCAAAAATTTCATGGTATTTATCTAGCCATTTTTCAAGGATGAAGTTGGAGGCACTGTGAGTTTCAATTCATTCAGGAACCATTAGATGGTTAGGAAGCTCATTTCAATGAAAGCTCTGGAGAACACTCACAGGTAAGGCTTCCCAAAGAGTGGTGAAAAGATCACATGATGTTTAGCTCATTTAGCTCTACAATGTGAGGTCCATATGAGTTTTGACTCTCAATGATGGGTGCCAAGTCTTTCAGAACAAAATCATGTGGTATCCTGGCTGAGAGGCCCAGTGCTCTGTGGAAAGCCACCCTGGGCCTAGAACTCAGTTTCCAAGGGCGACACTCATGCCTGGCTTTCTGAAACCTCAACACTATTCATGGCAATACTTCTCTGAGTTCAGTTGCAGAACTCAGTCTCTAAGGGAATCACACCAGAGTTCAAGCACATGTGGACCAAGTCATCTCTTCTAACCGCCACCCAAATGACCACAATTTAAATTAAAAGACTCCAACACACATAATAACCTCTGGCTAGAGTTTTCCATGAGGGGGACAGCTCAAGTCCATGTCCCAAATAAGCTCTCTTGCACCTAAATTGCCTAATTCAGGGTGGCATGGACACCCTTCTTGTGAACCAGGAGAGATCAAATAGGCCTCCCATTAATACTGCTCCACTTCTTCAATTTGAGGTCAACTGACTGTGGGGTTTGGATTCTTTATGTGAATTGGAGTCTTGAGAAAACCCAAGCAACCATGGGCTAGCCTCTGCAGAGCTCTGAAGATCTCATTTTACCCAAAGGATCCCTATTCTGACTTGATGGAGTTCAGGAAAGTTACAGAGGAAGGCGAGAGACTTCATCCACAAGGACTGCTCTTTGGCCATTTTGGTTTTGGATGTACACATGGGATCTTTCTTTATATCCATCAGAAGGTGAGAAACTAAGCCACAGCCTCACACAGGGCAAATAGGCTGATTCAGACACATCCTCTCCAAAACAATTAAGCAAGGAACCACAGGTAATACCCATTCATTTCCATTTGAAAACTGTTTTCTTCAGGCTTCACAAAGTGGTGGCCTGCGGAAAAGACCTTCCTGACATTCAGGGCAACAGAAGAAAATGTAAGCAAAAGGCCCCAAGCATGGTTTCTCCACTGAGACTTTACTGATCACACTGATATCTGAGTTTTCTGAGATGCTCGCCATTCCCTTTAGCTATCTAGTACATGGTCATTTCACAGAGCTTCGTGGTTGTACATATCTTAAACACAAAACCATGAGCCTATTCTGGAGAGTGGCCAGAATTCAGGAAGAAAACAGGATCTTAGGAAGATAGTAGGTGTTGCCCATCAATAAGGCAAGCTGCAGTCCATTAATTAATTGGGAAGGATGAATGCTGGGAAGCTTTCTACCTGACAGGAAATATTCATTGATGCATTCTCTCTTCTAATGTCTACAACCACGGGCACAGTGGGATACACTGACATAGAAACACTCGCATTGTCAAACGACTTACTAGAAACCGTTCACTCCAAACAAAACAAACCTTCTTTCATACCTATTCTCAGAACATGAGACAAAAACCACAAACTCACACCCACATCACAAAGGCACCTCCTTCCCCCATGTAGGTCTGTGACTATCCGGAGAGTCCTCTGACTGGTGGGCCATACTATGTTCCAAGAAATGGCCTGTTCTGTCTCAAATCTGGTCTTCTTGGCCAACTCTGTGAAGTTTTCAGGATCAAGTGGTGAGTCAATGCCTGCTTTCTCAGGAAAGCCCCCTCTCCATAGCTTTTCTTGCATTTGGCCATCCTCACATCAGTAGGTCCCAAGAAAGACTGAGTCTGTCCTTGGTAAATCAAAATAAGTTTGACAACTGGTACTGGGACCGGGACTGGCTCTGGGTGCCAGGCTTCCTGGATTCCAAGTTCAGAGAGTTCTATCACCATAGAAGTTAGGTGAGGTCACTTCCTTTAGGAACTGAATTTGGTCACTGCCTTGGCAACAACTTTGTCCTAACAGTTGCTTCTAAGGTTCCCATGAGAAGGAGGCTGCCCCTACTTTCTGTGACACTTTCACAAGTTAGAATGGTCTGTCAACCATTGGCACGCAGGAGAAGCTCTCCACACATCCCTGCTTTGGTCCATCTTCTCTACATTAAGAAGAGAGTGGCTGATTCAGACACATCCCTTCATCATGAGCAGGTTGTTTGCCATGGAAGACATTTGCTCTCTCAGGTCCTTCATAGTTGACTACATCTTCTCCAGGGATCATTTCTTCATGGACCTTTGAGGTTCTCAGCAGGTGGAAGATCCTCTATATTGCTGTATTTTAAGACCAACTCTGTCCCCGCTCTTCTGTAAAATTAGATTGAGAGAACAGTGTATGGTTAGGGTTAATAAAAGATTCAATTTGGGTAAGAAAAGAAACTACATGGTTGAGCAAACAGGGTCCTACAGTTAACAATAATATGAGAATTATTAATAGACCAGCCTGGGTGGATAAAAGCGTAGTTAACAAGGTGGACTATGTGAACCAAGACTCAAACCTCCTTTTGGGGGCCTCTGTCTTTCTTTGACCCTCTTCAAGTCGTTTTCTTAATTTACTCATAGATTCTTTTACAACTCCAGTATTGTCGGCATAAAAACATCATTCTTTCCTCAATGCAAGCAAAAAGGCACCCTTCTCTCATGAAGAGGAGGGCCGACACTCGCCTGCTCTGTAAACAACTTCAGAGAGAGAGAGGTTAAAATTCCTGTAAAGCTGTGATGCGGTTTTTAATGTCTTTAAGCTTTGGTCTATTTCTGCTTCTAATTGTGTCTTTGGTGTGTCTCATGGACTAGGGCATTTGTTCCTGTGCCCACCCCTTTAGCAACTATTATTCCTAATAGGATGGCTAAAGTGAGGGATACAGGTTCCTGGTGGAACCGGGTTGTATGCCCCCCTATTTGATCTTTAAATGAACCTGCATCCTGATAGAGCACTCTCGAAAACACCTGCATCATTACATAATTAATCGCATCTATTGACCATTTTATGAAAACATAAATAATGTTAAAGTGTATAGAATTATACTGTTGTAGGGATGGACAAGGAAAGGCACCTAAGATAGCACCAAAGACAGGAAAGCAGTTTTATTTGGTTGCATCCGTATTTAGAGGGCATTGCTTCTGTTGTAATCAATTAATCCACTGAACCCCAAGTTTTGGTAGTTTTAGTATTTGTACCCAACATGTAAGGAAAGGGGCTCAGAAGTTCACAGTCTGCAGAAATTTACACAAATCAGTTTTTGTTTCTGTTTTTTTCCTCTGTTCTGTGCACGTTAACTTTTCAAGGACACCTTGGAACGGGAGAGCTTTTTTGTCTCTTTTTTTTTCTCCTTGCCAGCTGTCACCATGGAGCCCAGTTGGTAACTTTTTTATCTTAGAAATGTAGCCATCTCTGTGAAGCCCCAGCTCAAGGCCAGAGTCCTTGTTCACATATTTTGTGAAAAACTGGTAAGGCGATGTTTAGCTTAGGGGTGGTGATTTTTCCAGCCAGTGGCCAAGTAGAACAGGGCAACACGAAGAGTGGAAGTTTATCTCCATTGAACTTTTTCAGAGAGACTCTTTTGCTGCAAGACCTAAAGTAAGCCTTGGTGAAGACTTCTGGAGAAGGTCATTTAAGACATTTCTCTGGACCTGGTACAGAGGGGGATGACAGGGAAGGCGATGCTGAGAGCAGCTCTGTGGATCTGAGAATGAGGAAGGAGAGATGCCAAAGAATAATGGGAAAGGGGTTTGGGATTTTCATAGAACAAAAACTTGAGCAGTAGAACAGGTAGAGCAGAGGGGAAGACGGGAGTGAGTATTCCAAAAAGCCTGTGAGGGACTTTAAATTCTTAGAACCTGTTTTCAGTGATGACAAATCAACTTTAAAGGTCATTTTCATTACATCTTGGATAGGGGTCTGAGGGCTCTTCTCAGCTGGTTTGAGCTTTGGCTAAGCTTGCTAGAGGACTTGGTGGGACCTAGTGCAGACACTGACAGGAAAAGAGAGGAGTGAGTGGGTGGAGGGGTACCTTGGTACCTGCTTCCTCAGCAAGGGGGCGATGTTCTGAGATCCAGCAGAGGTTTGGGTTTTTGATCTAGTAATTGGAGGGGAGAAATCAGGTTGCTGAGGTGGGAGTGAAAGCAGAGAGTCTAGAGCAGAAGGCTGAGTGTGAGGAACTATTGGGGAAGCATAGTACAGGATGTGAGCGCAGGAGGAAAAAGAATTCCACATAGGGGAATTTCCCCCTTTTGAGCACTTGCCAAAGTTAAAAATGTCATGCAGAATTTGAAGATCTAGAGAACCCTCTGGGGGCCATAGTTTTTGGTTGTCTAATTGGTAATATGGCCAATGCTGTGTACTGAATTTGATGAGGAGTTTGGGTTCCACCAGGCAGCCCCTGTATGCTCACATCCCCATGACTTACACAAGAAGTCGGCTTTTCCCCCACAAAGCCATGGCTGTTTGTCGCTTTGATAGTCTGCCGGGCATACATAGTAATATAGGCTAGCCAACCTGCATCTGGCTCGCGTGTCCCTGCATCCATAATGTTTGTTTCAATTATCTATGGTATGGAAGGGATTTAATGAAATTTTAGTGAGATCCTCTTCATCAGGTATATCTCAAAAGGAAAGACGTATACCAAGCTGAAAAATGTCTGGGTGGAGAGATAGCAACCAGATCCCTAAGGGGGCCGTTAAGGTCTCTTTAATGGTTCTATTTATTTTTTCTACCTGTCCTGAGTTCTGGGATATATAAGCATAATGTAACTTCCAATTAATCCACAGGGTCCTGGTTAACACCTGACTTACCTGGGCCATGAACACCAGTCCATTATTAGTCCATTGGGCAGATCGTATCTTGGAAAAATATCTTTCAGGATCTTCTTGAAAACCATTTGCGCCGTTTTTTTTTTTTTTTTTTTTTTTTTTTTTTTGTGTGTGTGTGTAAGGCTTCAATCCATCCTGAAAATGTGTCTACAAAGACTAGGAGATATTTAAGTCCATACCTTGCTGGCTTAATTTCATTAATGTCCACTTACCAGAATTGTCCTGGTCTGGTTCCTCGTAGGTGCTTTCCTCTAGGAAACTTGGAAGGGTAAGCATTACCCAATTGACGGATCCGACAGGCTTTTGTTACCCGTTCAGTTATTTCCTTTCGCTGTGAGTTGGTTAGTGGAGAACTCTGTTCTTAATCCTACAGTAATGCCTGCAGTTTCTTTGAACCAAGGTGAGTGAGTTGATGTGCATTTTTAACGTAGTGTAGGGCTTGCTGTAATTGCAGGCTGAGCTCAGTGAAGTTGAGGTGTTCAGTGTCAGTGTCCTTAGATGTTATCAAAAACTTCCTGGTACTCAGGGTTCCATTGGAATTGGGCATCTTCCTTTAACAGCGGTATAAAGGAGCAGCTAAGGACGCAAACCCAGGTATCCATAACCTGCAAAAGCCAGCAGTCCCAAGAAATTCTCTGAGTTGTCTGCTGTAAGATGGGGGTGGTATCTACACAATGGTTTGTTTTCTGGGCTCAGTGAGCCATCGTTTACTGCCCCTAAGGGAATAGCCCAGGAAGATCACTTCATGCTAGCAAATTTGGGCCTTTTTGGCCGAAACTCTATACCCGAGTTGAGCAAGCTCATATAATAGTGCTTGGGTCCCAGACTCACAGTTTTCCTTGGTGTTGGCTGCCAGTAGCAGGTCATCCACATATTGAAGCTGGGTAACTTCAGGGTGCATAGTTCTGAAGTTGTTGAGATCTCTGTGGAGGGCTTCATCAAAGAGAGTGGGGGAGTTTTTGAACCCCTGTGGGAGTCTAGTCCAAGTTAGTTGACCAGACGTTTTGGTTTCTGGGTCTACCCACCCGAAAGCAAACAGCAACTGACTATCTTTATGCAGAGGCAAGCAAAAGAAAGCATCTTTTAAGTTCAGAACAGTATATAATTTCTGCTCAGGGTTCAGAGTGCTAAGCAGATTGTACGGATTAGGTACCGTGGGGTGAATGTCCTGCACTCTTTTGTTGATCTCTCTTAGCTCTTTAATGGGGCGATAGTCCCCGGTTCCTGGCTTTTTTTTTTTCTAGTAGCAGGGGAGTGTTCCAGGCCGATTGACAGGGCCTTAGGACTCCTAAGGCCAGATATTTCTGAATATGGGGCCTTATCCCACCTTTAGTTTTTTTGCTTAGAGGATATTATTTGACATTGATTGGGGAGACTGAGGTTTTTAACTCCACTGTTATTGGAGGTTGTTTCACGGCCAGACCTAACACCGCAGTTTTTGCCCAGGCATCTGGGTAATCTGTTATCCATTTTTGGGGTAGCTTGCTTGTTTGATCAGTCTTGGGGGGTGTGAAGAGTGGACGTTCATCTTCTACTAATATAGTTAAAGCGGTGACTATAGGAGTTTTACTGAAGGATTTACAAATTTCATTTGGGGGCCTTCAGGGTTAAAAGTTATTTTGGCCCAGAGCTTGGTGAGCAGATCTCTGCCCATCAATGGGTGCGGGCATTCTGGTCTTACTAGGAAGGAGTGATGGATTTTTTCTTTCCCCAGGTCCATGGTCCTCTTAGTTGTCTAAGCCCGATATTTACTGTCATCAGCCCTTTGAACTAGAGACCTTTTATTTGATAGAGGGCCCAATGGGGCCTTAAGGGCTGAGTATACTGCTCCTGTATTCACTTCAAAGTTTACTGGAGTTCCCTCCACTTCAAAAGTTACCCTGAGCTAGGGGAAGGGATCTGAGCCCCGACTTTCTTAGTCATCCTCCAGAGTCAGAATGGCCAGCTGGCGTGGCTGTCTCTTTATAGGGAACTCTATGGCCCAGTATCCTTTTTCTTTAGAGTAGGCACACTGATCTGAGGCCAGGGGTGGCCTCTGGCATGGGCCCTTCCTGTCACCCTGTGTCTTAATTTCTGGCCTCTTTCTTGTTGTGATCAGGACCTTAGTCAATGCCTTAGTCTGTCTTTTGCTTCTCTCATCCTCCGTTTGCTCCCTTTCTTTCTCCCTGTTTCTCTCTTATAGTATACTTTCTTGGCTTCTTTGACTAAATCTCTCTTTTAATTTTTTTTTTAATATCCATGGCAGCTTGCTCAATTAAGGCCATCATGACAGATGCCTTTTAATCCACTGCCTGAGGATCGAAAGAAGTATATCTCTTATATGCCTCCATGATTCTCTCTAGAAACATAAAGGGAGATTCATCAGGCCTTTGAATAATTTCTCTTACCATGGCCAAATTAGTTGGTCACCCAGCGGTCCCTTGGAGACCCGCTGTTAGAGCCTGGCAATAATTGAACAGATGCTCCCTATCTTCCAACGTGTTGGGGTCCCTGTTGAATAGGTTTAAGGAGAAGCCAGCTTTCATTATGTTGGGAAGTTGTGTTGGTCGCCCATCAGGTCTGAGGATATTTTTTCTACATTCCAGGAGATTTTTTTCTCATTGCTCTGTCATGAAGAGAGTCGCTAGGTGGTGTTGGCAGTCACCCCAAGTAGGCAGGTGTGAAAACGTCGGTGAGTTCTCTGAGTTCTTTTAGCCGGGCCAGCTTCCTCCAGGGAAGGAGGGGCTGTCTGTGCTGCGGGACAGTCATCTTGATGGCACTGGGCCAGCCTAGCTTCCTCGAATGGTGGAGAGGCTGAGTCAGCAGAAGGGGAATCACTTAGAGGGTGTTGGGGGTTGGGAGACGAGGGCAGATGATAAGGAGGGGGAGGAGAGTCCAGTAGAGTCTTGAGACTCAAGGAGAACAGAGGGTGGAGGAGGAGGAGCAGAGAGTTTGAGAGATAGAATTGTGGGGGAAGGAGTAGGAGCAGGTGCAGGGACAAGGAAAGGCTTGACCCATGGAGGAGGAGATTTGTAGAGGTACTGACAAGTTAAGATATATGGCTGTTGATCTGGATGTCTATGTGGTCCCTGGTGAAAGACAATATCTCGGACTTTTCAAATAAGTGCGAAGTACAAAGATCCTTCTAGGAGCCATCCAACAGCAATGGTGGGTCATTCTGTGACACAGAATCTGCCAGTTCTGGCGTTTTACTGAAAAAGAAAGATTCTGAGCCCTTAAGCAGAATTTGGTCCAGTGATCAAGGGTCAGGGACAGAGGCATTGAAATGATCTGTCCCATAATAAAATATACACAGACAGTGAAAGCAACGACACACAACACAGACAAGACAAGACCATAAAGACAGGCAATGGACGTCCAATACTGAGACCAGGACTGACTAGTCGGCAAAACCTGACGGGCTGGCAATACCGAATCAGAAACAAAATATCACTGAGTCGAGGAGACTATTGTTCCTCGATTTCCCGAGTCTATATCCCAGGGACATGGTCTGTGGCTCTGTGGCATGTGTGTCAGCCACCATGGGAGAGAGCTCACGCTCTTTACCAATAGCCATTTTGCCATACCCTAACCTGAAGCCTGAAACCAGAAAGATGGGTCTTATTTACCCCCAGAGGAGCCCATTGGGGGTATTTTGTCTGCAGCTGCCGGATCTCGCTAGGGCCACCAGATGTAAAGGTTGGGCGAGCATCTGTGGCAGAGACCACCAAGAGACTGTCTCATGCAACAGCAAAGGGTTTATTGGGAGTCCGGCATGAAGGGCTCAGAGATCACTTGAACAGAGCAGAGAGCCCTGAGAACAGCTTAAGAAATGCTTATATATTTTCCTTCAAGAGGGCAGGGAGAGAAATTTATTGATGGGTAATGGCAAGTGGGCAGTTTGCGTGCAACTGGTTGACGGAGTACATTCTGCAGTTTGGCAGTTGGGGACAGCACATTCTGGGAACAAGAATAGTAAACAGTTCTCAAGATTACAACGGTGTTTTGTTAAGCATACAGAAAAACAGGAAGTGACAAGTATCTATTTTATTAACCTTTCAATATAAGTATGAAAACAGAAATCTAGGTAAGATTTGAAGTCCCGAAGTTCATTTGGCCCTTGATTGGTATACTTAGCATTGAATTACGTTCTGTAGAGATGTCGCAGAAATATGGATATACAATGTCATAGGACCTTGTACCTTCTCGGAGGTCAGTTCCAAAACACAGTCTCTAAGCAGAATCACACCAAAGTGCAAGCCAAGTTGGACCCAGTTATCTCTTCCAACTTCCACACAAATGACCGCAGTTAAAACCAAAACACTCTCACATGACACTCATCTTCTTCCATATAGACACTCATCATAACTTCTGGCAGGAGGATTCCATGAGAGGCGCAGCACAAGAGAGTGTCCCAAATAAGCTCCCTTTCCCCTCATTTACCAAAAGTCAGGGTGGCCTGGACACCCTTCCTGTGATCCAGGAGTGATCAAATATGCCTGCCGTTAACACAGCTCTGTTCTCCAATTTGAGGCCTACTGACTGTCGGTTTAGATTCTTTATTTGAATTGGATTCATAAGAAAACCCAAGAACCTATGGGCTAGCATCTGCAGGGCTTTGAATAACTCATTTGACCCATTGGATCCCTATTCTCACTTGAGGGAGGTAAAGAACCTTAAGGAGGAATGCGAGAGACTTCATCCACAATGACTGATTTTTGGTCATTTTGATTTGGATCCACACATGGGATCTTTCTTATGATCCATCAGGTGCTAAGAATCTAAGCTCTAGGCTCACACAGGGCCAAGGGGCTGATTCAGACACATCCCTTTCCAAAGCAATTAAGCAAACAGCCACAGGTGATGCCCACTCATTTCCGTTTGAAAACTGTTTTCTTCTGGAATCTCGAAGGCGTGGCCTGAGGCAAAGACCTTCCTGACATTCAGGGCAACAGAACAATAGGTAATAAAAAGGCCAATTGCAGGGTTTCTCCACTGAGACTATCCTGGTCACACTGGTATCTGAGTTTTCTGAGATTCTTGCCAATTCCTTCAGCTATCCAGTACATGTCCATGTCACAGTGCTTGGAGGTGCTACATATCGTGGACACAAAAGCATGAGTCTATTCTGGAGAGTGGCCAGAATTCAGGAAGAAAACAGGAACTTAGGAAGATAGCCGGTGTTGCCCATTGATAAGGCAAGCCCTAGAGCATTCATTAGTTGGGCAGGATGAATGCTGGGAAGCTTTCTAATAGACAGGAAACATCCATTGATGCATTCTCTTTTCTAACGTCTACAACCACGGACACAGTGGGTTACACAGACATAGAAACACTCGCCTTGTCCAACAACTTACTAGAAACAGTTCACTCCAAACCAAACAAACCGACTTTCCTACCTATTCTCTGAACATGAGACAAAACCACAAGCACACATCCACATCCACAAAGGCACCTCCTTCCCCCAAGTAGGTCTCTCACTCTCCGGAGTGTCCTCTGACTGCTGGGCCATACTGTGTTCCCCCGATATGGCCTGTCCTGTCTCAGATCTGGTCTCCTTGTCCAACTCTGTGAAGTGGTCAGGAGCCAGCTGTGAGCCACTACCTGCTTTTTCAAAAAAGGCCCCTCTTCAGAGTTTTCCTGGCATTTGGCCATCCTCACATCAGTAGGTACCAAGAAAGACTGACTCTGTCCTTGCTAAATCGAAGCAAGTGAGACCACTGGGACTGGGACGGGGATTGGCTCTCTGTGCCTGGCTTCCTGGATCCCAAGTTCAGAGAGTTCCATTACCAAGGAAGTGAGGTGAGGTCGCATCCTTCAGGAACTGAATGAGGTCACTGCCTTGGCAACCACTTTGTCCAAAGAGTTGCTTCCAAGCGTACCATGAGAAGGAGGCTGAACCTACTTTCTGTGGCACTTTCACAAATTAGAATGGTATATAAACCATAGGCACCAAGGAACAGCTCTCCACTCAGGCCTGGTTTGGTCCATCTTCTCTATATTAGGAAGAGAGCCTTTAGTCCCGGGAGCATTGCAGTGAACCTCCGCACTAAAACTATTAGCAAGCACCTGATGGAGGAGGCCTCCATAGGTAAGTGGCGCCTTTATAACATCTGATATCCGGTTAAGGGAGATCTCTTCTGATGACAGAGATGTGGCCTGGGGAGACTCAAATATACTCCTGTCCAGGACAGTAACAAGAATCATTCTGTCCTCTGTTCTGTTCTGTAGGAAATTCCTCTGGAAGTGTAGAGAGGTGCCCACGGGCACGCACGCGCTCGTACCCTGGAGCTTTAGCAAGATCTTGCACTGTACCACTGTTTTTCTGTTTAGGCGCCTGGTTTCTGTTTTTCTTTGTGTGTGTGTGTGTGTGTGTGTGTGTGTGTGTGTGTGTGTTTTGTTCTGCGTTCTATTTTTTTGTTTGCTTGTTTGCTTTTGTTCATTTTGTTGTGTGATTTCAGTGGTAAAAACTTAAGGATATTGGACGTGAAAATGGGTAATAAAGAGAGTAAGCCTGACACCCGTTTGAACTGTGTTTTAAGGAACTGCGATGAACTTTACCCCCCTTTGTTAAGCAGGATGATAGAAGCCCCTAGCTGGCTGCCTGGAGTACACCCATTGCAGAGGGCAATGCCTGCTGGGGACCTAAGAACTGAGTATCTCCCAGGTTAACAAGTGAAACTCCTTTAAAACCCCTTGTTCCTCCAGATCAAGAGAGTCACAAAATTTGGCAGAGTCCCCTGTGTTTCTCCTTTGTTAGCAAAGCAATTAACCTCCCCTTTTCTTTTTCTCAGAACCCATTCCTCATTATTTAATTGGTATAAATTGGCTTCTAGGTCAGGAACCGAACTTTAAGTTACAAATTTGGTATCCCCCCTCCGCCCCAGAACTTTGTGAGAGCTGTCTACTGAAATGTTAGGAGATGGAGCTTGCTTGGGGTGGAACTGAACCAGAGGAGCTAATCCTGTAAGTAAAAGGAGGGACTGAGGGACCCCCAGCAGCTGCCAAAGCCCTGTTGATTCAGGGAATACCCTCCTTCCTTCCGTGCACTGTAAGAATTACGCCACCTCTGTCTTGTTAAAAAAGAGAAAAAGAAAAAGGGGACACTAAATTCATTAAAGTCACCATATAGACACTTTATTTTCCATTTCAGGTTGCCCCTCTGTTAAAACATCTGGTCCCCCCCATGGTGCCACTGGTGTAGTAGATTTTTATGGTGCCACTGGTGTAGTAGATTTTTCTCTTATCTGCTCTGGTTTAAAGGATTCTGTCTGGCAACCATAGTCTCTACCTCCTTTCTGTCTGTCTTGTGTCTTTGTTTCTGGTCCTTTAAGACATGTGCAATAATGTGTTGATATTATAAAATTTTTCTTGGGAATGATCTTAGCTGAATGTGTGTCTAAATGATGATGTTTTATCATAACAAAATGGTATCTGAATGGGTTTTTGAATCATTGCACAATCTTGCAGTTAAAAGTCGGGTTTAGGTAATTGTTTAGTTTAAGATTTCAGGTAATTCATGCCAGAGAACTTAAATACTTAGGATGGAAAACTGAAGAACTCTACTTCCAATTGGCAAGTAACTTCCCAATCATTCAGTCTTTTTTTTTTTTTAACCAATTTTGATTTCGGTAGCCAGGGAAAATGTCACTGTGTGTACCAGTGCATTAATTTGGACAAGGATAGTAAACCATAGTATGGTATCTGTTGACAAAATAAGATGTAAAGACATAAAATTTTGTGAATTGTATCTTAAACTTGTATCATAATTTTCAACACCCGAACCTGAAAATTATGGTTAAAATGCCTTAGGCCTGAGGTGTCTGCTCAGAATAGCAGTTTTTTCCTGCTCCTTCCAGACCTCAGCCATGACTTATGTTGAAATGCAAATGAAAGAAGCCTGCAAGCTTAGTAGGAGACTGATTTGATGCCTAACGGAAAAAAAAGTAAATTGTATGGTATTTACTAATTACTGGCCAGTCGTTTTTTCTAGGACTCTTATTTTTTTCCTTAGATTCTGTATTTTCTTTTTGAGCTCATGATTCTGAGCATGCAGACCTAGGTTAATGTTTTTCTGATCAGTTCTATCTTTGACCAACTGTGGACTTTTTGAAACATTGCAATAAAGATTTAACCTGCGAAAAACTACAAGGCCTTTACTATAAATTATGTGTGTACAATTTTGTTATGTGTTGTCTGTCTATATATACATATGTTCGTATATCATATATATGATACACAAATTAACATATATAAGGAGCGCTCATAAAAAAAAGGGCTCATAAAAACAAATTTTAAAAAGTGGATCCAAAGATCTTTAGTTCACGTGGTTTAAATGTTTCAATTTAAATTGGATAAACAGATAAAAATAAATGTTTTTAAATTTAAGCTTACAAATTTTTCTAGGTGTTCAAAAATCTAATAAAATATTAATATCTACAAAACGTCTAATGTGCCTTGGTTCTAGGACATTTTCTTCAACATAAAAATGGTTTACACTGTTCAATACATTTCTCTAATATTTTGATAAATAAGTAAAGTAAATTTGATATGGGATTACTCATTCGTGAGTACTTTTGTTAGATATCTGATTCATTTACTAAGGCCTGTATGAGTTTTTACTAAACTCTATATAAGATTTTAAAAATCAGTCATGTGTTAATGAGACAAAAATTTTTTGAAACATAAGTTTACCCATAACATTGTGTTTATTAAGTTTTATTTTTTCTAGAGCAAGGAACCATAAAAATTAAACAACTTATTAAATCAGAACTGTTATTTTAGAGCACTGTACTGCCATTTCTTTAAAAGGTAAACTTGGTTAATGTAGAAACATCAATGTAATTGTGATGCTATTAATGTTTTCATATCTTACAGGTATGCAAGTCTGTAAGGTAGAAACTTTAAAAGAGCATTATATCAAGCTGGTGTTCTGAAGTTGTATGGTAAAAAAATATATTGGAGATTTATTTACCTGTTATCAATAAGATATGTAAAGTTTCATGTTACTTTTTACATTGTGGAACAATTTAAATGTATTTTTAAGTTAATGAGAGCCTAATCTATGTAAAAGTTGAAAACTTTCAGGCTTTCTTTAATTCATGTTTTAAATGTGATATCATATGGTGTTAGCTAATGTTCATGAGACCGCAATTTATGTAAACTTTGTCAAATGATATTTAAAAATAAAGATCAGCTTTAGAACTAAAATACTTAAGATTTATAAAGAGCCCTGCCTTACCTGAGATAAGGCTGTGTGTCCCATTTTACTATATGTGAGAATGACTACGAAACCAGTAGGTCAGATAATATTTATTTAAAGTTATGTTAAAAACCTAAAAAATGTAAAGATTCCTAGGATCTAAAACAGGGGATATAAAGTAATACTCAGCCAAAAAATTTAGGGTAGCTATTACACGAACTAAGTATTTTTACTTTTGTTAATTTTATTTTGAAATTTTCTTATAAGTGATCTAAAGATTCCCTGTTAGTTGCTTTAAGAACACAACATGGGTTTATTCAAGATAATAAGTCATCACCTACAATACAGACAGAATAATACAGATCCCAATTAATTAAAAGATAATTATAAAGTTATAGACATTAAAGTCCAGTACTCTTAATATAAGGCTGTTAAAATTTATTTGCTGGATGTTTAAGATTAGGATTTAAAATTAAAGTTAAATGAAAAGGGCCAAGAAAACCAATATTTTGGCTCTTACCCTCTGAGTCAATCTGAATCCAGGGAACAGGGAACTTCTCTAAAGAGCTTTTCAACTCTGAGCCACATAACCTCCTGATAGGGAGATTAATGAGACCACTG
Source organism: Callospermophilus lateralis (assembly GCF_048772815.1). Lineage (NCBI taxonomy): Eukaryota > Metazoa > Chordata > Mammalia > Rodentia > Sciuridae > Callospermophilus > Callospermophilus lateralis. Next base: position 1,551,208 of record NW_027512722.1, on the reverse strand, counting down.
GAGAACAGAAAGCCAATCAGTGCATTTGTTACGAGAGTCATCAGAGAAAGGAGATATCCCTGATGCTTCTGAGGGAAGCCAAATGGTCAAGCAAGACCTGGACCCACCTAGTGCAAATGGCACTAGCAGAATTGAAAATCTGCTCTCGTTTTTCCAGAATTGACTCCATAAAGCTCAGCTGACTGTTAACAATAGATAGAAACAAAAGTCCGTTTGACTGCTTCATCTTAAACACTTTGGAAAGACAGTTAAGACCAAAATACAGCCATTCCTGGGCATTTTAAATAATAATAATATAATAAAAATAATAATAATAATAATAATAATAATAATAATAATAATAATATTTTAAGGTATGCATTTTATTTTAGCCTCCCAAAATAAGTAAGACTGGAGGCTACAAAGAAGGATTCTCAGACAGGAATGCCTGATACTTATAAAAAGAGACTATCAAGAAGAGCTGCCACAGGCAGAAATTTCTAATTTAAGGCCTGCAGATATTCCTAACCTACACAGGTAGGCTTGGTGTTTGCTTGTACGATTATCCAGCCCTGAGTAACAGAATTAAAGGTTTCTCTATTAGACATAGAGGTCATACAAAAAAAAAGGATTTTACAAGATCAGATGACATTAAATTGTTAAACTGTATCTTATGGGGAGGGACAACTGTAACACTAAAAGTTAAATATTAATTTGATAGTCCTGATAACTGGGGATATTAAAGACTGGTGAGGGAACTTCCATACAGTGACATGTTCCAGCTGCTGCAACATTTATTCAGTACTCATGGTTTTTGTTTCTCTCATAGAAGAACCCATCCCCAGATGACTTTACAACCTGTTCTTCCCCAACCAGACTTCAATCCGAACTGACTTCTAAAAGGCAACTCATGTCCCCCAACTGACTTATAAAAGGCAACTCATGTCCCTCACGCCCACTCACTTCACCCTGTCTCAGGTCAGAAGAAGAAATAATGATTGACGCCACTCTTCTTGCAACAATAAAGAGAAAGATAAATAGACTATCAATATAAGTAATTAATTAAGTCAGGTAAAATCAGGGAGATCGGTTTTGGGTGAGTTCTAAAAATTTGGAGAATCTTACCTGAGGGATTAAAATTTCCTCAGTGCTCTTCCCCTAATCTATTAAAGATTTGAAAGGGACACAGAGAAAAGGGGGAAATGATAGACCCAACCTGATCTTTTATTAAAATTGGGAGCCATCTTGCCACAAAGCCATGAAAAGATAATTTTGGCTTTACCATAAATTACTGCAAGTTCTGAACCTGCTTGAAATGCCTGCCCGTGCCTTGAACTCACGCATGCCCAGCTCTCTGACCAGATAGCAGCCCTCTCTGAAACTTTAGTGACACATCATAAATATTTGCCTTCTCTGGCCAGACAACATCCCTCTCTGAGGCTCTAATGGTCCGCTGAATTCTGATGTAGGGACAGCAAAAAAAATCTAAACTACCATTAGTGTGATGCTTGTCAGAGTTCTGTTATCTGTAACACCCCTTTTGTGTAACTTTCTGGGCTATAAAGCTGGGCTGTAGGAAAGCTGGGGTTGCTGTCTTGTTCCGGCTGTTTTGGGAGGGGAGGCAGCATGAAAGGTGGAAATAATAAGATTAATTTAATTTGATTTTAATTAGAGTCAGTGGTCTTTTCTTGTGTCCTTGTCTAACAGTTAACACTCCAAAAACATGGAGCTCTGCCGGCCTAAAGACTTCTTGAGGAACTTCCTCTGAGGTTGGGCACTTGAAACATATGTTGTTGTAAGGAGCTTTAGCTTCCTTTATAGTGAGACCATCAAAGCTGGGTTTGAATCTATGTGACCTGGAGGACATGGTTTCTTGTATTCTAATGAACATAAGGCAGCAGTGCTGAATTTTCTCTTTTTAGGTAAACTGTGGCCACTGGGTGCTAAGTGTCTTCCCGTGTGGACTGTGAAGCCATTTGTTCATCCTCCACTTTTCGTGGTGTTTCTTGCTGCTGCACTGGAGGTTGGTATTTGCTGCATGAAATACAATGAGTTCAACTGGGACCCAGTTTTGGAAGGAGTTCAGTCACTTGTGGTGTGTCAGGGTCTGCAGGAGAATGCAACAACCAGGTTATATCTCACAGAGCTTGCCCCCTTGTCCATAGAAATCTGACTCTGAACTTTGCCCTGGAACCTCTCCATGTAAGAAGATGCCGTTACATAGAAGGGTCTGCTGGATGCACAATGTCAGTCACAAGCCATTTGGAAGGCAATGGCAAATCCTCATGGCCACACCACAGATATATTATCACACACCTGCCCACCACTGCAATAGGCCCACTACTCAGCAGGCTCCAACTTACTGGCATCTTTGTTCTACACCATTTTCATGAAACCCGGTCAATCTTGGCATTCTCTCGTACACTCATGATCAGCAACAAGACATCCAAAGGTTCTCCAGTGCCACCTGATTATTGGAATTTCAAAAATTTCATTGTATTTATCAAGCTTTTTTTCATGGATGAAGTTGGAGACACTGTGGGTTTCAGTTCATTCAGGAACCATTAAATGGTGAGGAAGCTCATTTCAATGAAAGCTCTGGAGAACTCTCACAGGCAAGTCTTCCCATAGAGTCTTCAAAAGGTCACATGAATCCAGGCCCATTGAGGTCTTCAATGTGACGTCCATGGGTGTTCTGACTCTCAACTATGGCTGCCAAATCTTTCAGAATAAAATCATATGATATCCTAGCTGAGATTCCAAGGCTCTGTGGAAAGCCACTCTGTCCTTGATCTCAGTTTCCAAGGGCGAATCCCATGCGTGGCCTCCTAAAATCTGAACACAGTTCATGGCAATATTTCTCTGAGATAAGTTCCAGAACTCAGACTCTAAGGGGAATCACACCAGAGTTCAAGCCCAGGTAGACCCAGTCATGACTTCCAACCACCACACAAATGACCACAATTAAAACCAAAGCACTCCCACAAGGCCTTCATCTTCTTCCATATAGACACTCATCATAACCTGTGGCTTGAGGTTTCCATGAGGGGATCAGTCCAAGAAGGATCCTTAGATCCAAACCTCCCCCGGGACCTTTTTAACTACTGCCAGCGTCTGAAAAAGTGGAGGAAGATTCCCTGTATTGAAGGTTTTAGCCTTACCACACAGCACCTTGTCTCTGCTCCTCCTGCCCTCCCCCTCAGGTCCTCCTTGCTTGCAATCCCCTCTCTTCCCCTACTTCTACTTCTGACTTCACAGATTCTTCCTCATTCGACCCAGCAGATGAACCCCCACCTTATCCCCAGCCCCATCTGCCCCTCCTCTTCTGCTATACCCTCCTCATCCTCTGCCTGATTCCATGGATCCTCAGCCTTCCATTTTATCCCCCTCCCCTCCGTCCTCTTCTGCCTGCTCTACCTCCTCCTCTTCCAAAGAGACACTCCCTTCCCCTTCCTCTCCTTCCTGTCCGCCGCCTGCCTCTTTCAGTCCTCCTGTTACCAGGTCTAAAGGACTCCTTCCCACCCCTAAGACAATCGCACCCCTTCGTGAGGTAGCTGGTCCCGAGGGTGTCATCAGAGTCCACGTGCACTTCTCCAGGTCAGACATTACTCAGCTAGAGAGGAAGTTAGGCTCAATCACCACTAAACCCACCACTTACATACGGGAGTTTCAATGGGTCCTGCAAGCATATAGCCTCACTCTTCATGACATATACATGCTCTTGGCCAATACACATCTCCCCGAGGTAAGGCAATGGGTCTGGGAGCTAGTCCAAGCCCATGCTGATGAAAATCATAGAACCAATCCTAACCATCCCACGGGCCCTCATGCTGTCCCAGAGCAGGATCTCCTATGGGATTACAACACCCCTGAAGGCTTACAGACTCATGACCTTTTTACATCCTGCCTCTTGGCGGGCCTGAAAAAGGCCACCCGCAAGGCTGTTAACTTTAAAAAGGTGCAGGAGGTCATTCAAAGGAAGGAGGAAACACCTTCAGAATTCCTGGATAGACTAACCAAGGCCCTTCAACAGTGCACATAACTCGACCCAGAAACCCCTGATGGCCGTCATGTCTTAATGACATATGTTCTGGCCCAAAAATACTCTGACATTAAAGCCAAGCTTAAAAAGCTTGAACAGGGCCCTGCTACTCCTCAGACCAAAATCCTCGCTGTCGCTTTAAAGGTTTTTCATGGTAGAGAGGATGAAAGTGATTGCCGTAGCCTGAGAGCTGAAAATGCCAAATTCCAAATGTTTGCCCAGGTCATTCAGAGAAGGCCATCACCATGCCGTCCCAATGTGACACCCCCTGGAGCTTTCTTCAAATGTGGTAAGGATTGTCCTTCGCCGAGAACACCGTAAAACCCCTGCCCAACATGCCATCAAAGGAGACACTGGGGGGCAGACTGCCCAACAACCCGGAAGGGAGGTTGTTCAGCCACCTGGCAACCCCAGCCTCTCCTGGGCTTGGCAGAGGAGGATTGATGGAGCCCTGGGCCTTCCCTCCAGACTATTACCATCAAGAATCAAGAGCCTAGGGTCACCTTCCTGGTGGATGGACGCTTCATTACCTTCCTCTTGGATATTGGTGCCACTTTTTCAGTCTTGAGGGAGTATTGGGGTCCTACCACACCCTCAAAAACTCCTATTGTCGTGGTAGGAGGTAAACGTATTTTCCCTCAAAATCCCTTTTGTCCTTCACTCACTCCTTTCTCGTTATGAGCCATTGCCCCATTCCCCTTCTGGAAAGGGACATACTCTCACTATTAAAAGTCACCATTCACATATCACCCCACACCTCTCCTACCTCTCATTTCCTCATGATGTTCCTAGGGGCAGATACACCTCCTTCATGCACTCTCCCACGACTATCTAAACCAGTTAACCCTGAGTTTTGGGACACAACTACACCCTTTATGGCTAAATGCAGTCCTATTCATATTGTCTTACGGGACCCTTCAAGATATATTAGTCAACCATGATATCCACTCACAACCACAGCCTTTCTCGGATTAGAAGCCATCATCCAGGATTTATTATGAAAGGGGTATCTTAGGCCTACACACTCTCCTTTCAACACCCCCATTCTGGCAGTAAAGAAACCTAACGTGTCCTACAGGCTGGTTCTAGACCTTCCCCTTGTCAACTCCTCTGTGGTCCCCATCCACCCGCTAGTGTCCAACCCTTACACCCTTTTCTCTCAGATCCCTGCCACTATTACCCACTTCTTGGTCCTAAATTTAAAACATGCGTTCTTTTCTATTCCCTTGTTCTCAGAATCTCAGTATATCTTTGCTTTTACTTGCACTGACTCTCACACCCGCCATTCTCATCAGCTTACCTGGACTGTCCTCCCACAGGGATTCAGGGATAGCCCCCATCTCTTTGGCCAAGTTCTTGCCCAGGACCTCACATCCTTTCACCGGACCTGTCCTGACTCTACTCTCCTTCAATATGTCGATAACCTTCTTCTATGTAGTCCCTCTGGGAACACTCTCAATCCCACACTGCTCAGCTTCTTAATTTCCTAGCAGACAAGGGAAATAGGGAGTCTCCCCACAAGGCCCATGTTTCCCAGGCTTCTGTCACCTATCTTGGTTTTTGCCTTACACCCAGAAAAAAGGAAATAACACTGGATAGGAGGCAACTCCTCTCTTATCTTCCAGTGCCCCATACAAAAGCCAAAATACTATCATTCCTAGGACTAGCAGGTTATTTTAGGGCCTGGATCCCAAATTATTCTCTTCTTTACAAATCCTGTATGACCTAGCAAAGGGACCCCCTAGTGAATCTCTTGCCTCCTCCCCAAACTACAACTTGCGCAGGCTTCAGCAACTTGTCTTAAAGGCACCTGCCCTTCACCTTCCTGATCTTTCAAGACCATTTCATGTATATGTCCATGAAAATGGGAGGCAAGAACTTGGGGTCTTAGGTCAAAACTATGGGCCTACATTTGCACCTGTGGCATATTTGTCCAAGCAACTTGACCCTACCATCCGTGAGTGGGCCCCTTGTTAAGAGCTCTGGCTGCTGGACAAATTTTACACAAAGAAGCCTCTAAGCTTACTTTTGGGGCCCCTTTAACTATCCACTCCCCACATCACTTGAAGGATCTTTTAGCTTATAAGGGCTTTCAAACCCTTCCTCCATCCAGATTTCTGTCGCTCCTCACTTCCTTTCTGGAAAACCCTAATATTACTTTCCTTCCCTGCTCTGCACAGAACCCTGCCTCACTGCTCCCAATGACTCCCACGTCTAACACACCAACTCATAATTGGTTGGAAACCATAGATGATTTCCTCCCCTGTCATTCTTCCATTTCTGAGTGACTACTAGCCAAGCCTGACCTTATCTGGTTTACTGATGGCAGTTCCTTTAGGCAGAACGGCACTCATTACTTTGGATACGCTGTAGTATCAGCCACTGAGATTATAGAGGCCAAAGCTCTGCCTTCAGGAACTACCAACCAGCAGTCTGAACTTATAGTAGCCACTCGTGCCAGCCTTCTAGCACAAGGCAAATCCCTCACCCTTTATACTGATTCAAAATATGTCTTCCGTATCTTATCCCATCCTGCAATATAAAAGGAGCGAGGCCTACTTACCACCAAAGGTAATGTGATCACTAATTCGGCTCTTATAACAAATCTGATAGAGGCCTCCCACTTACCCACCCAGGTGGGAGTTGTCCATTGTAGGTCTAATCAGAAGGACGGCTCTCTTATCACTGAGGGCAATGCCAAAGCTGACCAGGTGGCACAAATGGCTGCTACCACTTCCAATGATGGACCCCCTGGGGGACATATAATGGCCACTTTAGACAGCTCATCTGAAGCCCCTACTTCTTCCAGTAAGAACAAGAATCTCTTCAAGTTCCTTCATAATCTATTCCTTTCCAATTCTCAGTCTTTGACCCTCTTTTTACAGAGCTTCTTCTCGCTCACCCTCTCTGACAAAGTCATGCTACAGAATATAGCCTCTAATTGTCAGATCTGTCAGTGGACCAACACTTATACTCCTTTAAGGCCCAAACCTTTCCCTTCCCACCAAGCCCGGGGACACATTCCCACTGCTGACTGGCAGGTAGACTTCACCAACATGCTCACAGTATGGCTCACTAAATACCTCCTTGTCTTTGTGGACACTTTCTCTGGTTGGATTGAGGCATTTCCCACTTCCAATAAAACGGCTTCCACTGTAGCTTTAATATTACTGACAGACATCATCCCCAGGTTTGGTATGCCCACTTCTCTACAATATGACAATGGCCCTGAGTTTATTTCTAGGATCACACAAAAGGTCTCTCAAGCCCTCTCCTTCAAGTGGCATTCCCACTGTCCATATTACCCCCAAGCTTCAGGGAAAGTGGAAAGGGTAAATTGTACTCTAAACGAAGTCCTTACCAAATTGACAATGGAATTAAACTTAGACTGGGTCAAACTCCTTCCCTTGGATTTGCTTCGAATCAGAGCTCTCCCTAAAAACCATCTTTACTGTCTCCCTTTGAGATAATGTATGGAAGACCTCTTATACCCCCTGGGTTGGTCATTTCACAAGGATCTCTCACCCGAGATTTGTCTTTGCCTCTTTTATATCATCTCTGCTCGGAAATCTGGAAATATCAGGACTGGCTTCATCCGGACCCAGTGTCCTCTCCAAACACTCCTCCCATAACACCTGGGAGTCTAGTCTATTATAATACCCCAGAGGAGATAGGGACTCTTGCCCCAAAATGGAAATGCCCCTATCCTGTCATTCTCTGTACCCCCACTGCCGCCAAACTCTCCTTACCAGACAACCGTCTCACTCCCTGGATTCACATTTCTAGGTTGAAGCCATATCACCAGGAGGTCCCACCTGCTGACGACAGGACCACCCAGCGGAACTCCAAGAATCACCTCCTGAACCTCCCCTTAACTCCTGCTCTCCACACTCATCTCACCCATTTAAGTTGCAGCTCACAAGGTGTTCCATGCAGCCCAATTCCTCTTAAAAAAGTCACAATGAGCTCTCCCAACACCCTAATCTTCTGTAACTGCTTGTTTTTTTGTGCTCTGCTTATTTTCTGTACTCTATCGGGACTGGTCTTTACCCACCTCTCCTACCATGTATTTATTCACTCTTCAGGAACGGTACTCAGAACATGGCATGCAGAAGGTCCGTGCAGTGGATGCAACTACTTGCTTCATCCACAATTGCACCTCTATTTCCCTAAAATTGTCACCTTCAAGGACCTTCGTCCCTGGTAGCTGGAACTGGCCTTTCATTTGCTTCCTTTTTGATCAAACAAAAGACTATTGTCATTGGTGGCCTGAGATATATAATGGGTGTCCCTATTGGTCATGCAGGTTCCATGATGAGCATGGTAGCTATTCTTACCACTCACTTGGTTACCCAAAAGGGTGGACATCTAGTTACCTAAAGTGGCATAAAGGCTCTTCATCTGATAACAATGGATGGTATACTTTAGATATACCTGACCCCAAGGCCAAACGTTGGGGCTATGTTGAGTTTGCTGTCTATGCTCGGACAACCTCAGCCAGACCCACAATGTGGATGACTGTTGGCAGCACCCTGATTATGCCACCTAAGGCAACCATCCAGGTAGTCGAACACATTAAGGAGTCAGAATCAAAACTTCGAGATTTTATCCATAGCTCATCCAAAAAGGATTCAGACCCTTCAACCCCCTCAGGTCCCCCTGACACATGGCTCAATTTGTTACACCAAACTCTTCAAGTATTAAAATCCACCCCTCTTTCTGTGCCTCCTTCTCAGTGCTTTCTCTGTGCTTCAATTAGTCGTCCACTTCTAGCAGCGGTCCCATTAGCGGCAGGAAATATTTCAGCAAAAACCTACAATTTCTCTAAGAAAGGACAACCCCTACATGTGACACGTATCCCACTGTGGGAAAGTTATTCCACCAATGCTTTATTTGCTTTCATCTGTTTCCACCTGCCAATAATGAATCCTTTACCAATTTGTTCCTTGAGCTTAAGCACCCAATCGAGCCCTGCGTTTATGCAACCTGGAAATTTCCTCTGGTGTAATGGGTCTTTAAGTACCTCAACGATCAATGTCTCTGGCACCTGTTTCTTGGTTACTGTAGTTCCTCAGCTGTCTTTGTATACTCCCACCGAATTCCGACTGTTGGCCCTACCTTCCTGAACCCGTAGGGCAGTCTTTCTGCCGGTTCTTGTAGGCCTCACTTTAACAACCTCAGTGGCGGGTCTCGGACTCTCTGGTGGAGCTATAGGTCATGTTCTATGGGCATCCAATGACCTGCAACAAAAACTGCAGGAAGCACTCGATACCACTGCTGAGTCTCTGGGCTCCTTGCAGCGCCAGGTTACTTCATTGGCACACGTGGCTTTACAGAACCAAAGGGCAATTGATCTTCTCACTGCAGAAAAAGGGGGTACATGCCTATTCCTCAGAGAGGAATGTTGCTATTATGTTAATGAATCTGGGCTGATAGAAAAAAATGTTGTTAAATTGCAGGAATTATCGACCAAATTGCTCAAACCTAGCTCCTCCAATCCCATAACAGGGTTCTTCCAATCCTATCTTGCCATGTACTTACTACCTATCTTGGGGCCCCTTATTGGGATGCTCCCTTTTTGTGCTCTCTTGCCATGCATAATGAAGTTCCTTCAAACCCAACTGCAAAAAATTTTTAATCAAAATTTCAACCAGCTTTTGCTTAGGCACTACCAGCCTCTGATGACCGATGAACCCCTAACATCTCCAAGAGAACAGTTCACTCAGTGATGAAGCTCACTACCAGGAACGATGAAATGCAACGTACATCAGACAGCGGGAGGCAACGAGCTTGGAGAACCTCCTAATCTGCCATCCTGGATTCATGAGTCTTTATGACATTCTAAGCTTCCTCATGGCCCTTGGCCTCTTCTATGTCAGTCCCCCAACATGGAACTTCTGCCAAAAATTGACCTTTGCTTTAATTTTTATCTTCATTCTGTTTTTATTCGCTCTGATCTTCTTCAGGTGCTGGTGACGCCATGTCCAGGCAACGCTTCCAGTATTTCCTTGAGTCTCTGTTACAGGACCAGTGGCTGATACCAACAATCTCCTCCATCCAGGACTGGTTTCATGCCATCGACAACTTGTGGCATCAGGGAACTTTCATAGACTTTACCCCTACTGAAGTAGCTATCTATACCACTGGGTTTTATTTCTGGCTGCCATGATATCCCAAGACCTGCCCCCCGAGCATTCGTCCACTTCCCTTTCTAGGCCCCACAGCACCCCTACACAGCAGGAGTCAGCCAGAAATGACAAACAACACCCCAATTTCTAAAAAAACAAAAAGGGAGGAATGTTAGGAAAAGTATAAATGGCAGCCATACCCCAGAGAAAAACCCCAACATGGCACCTAAGGACTTCTTCTTCCTACCTTCTTCTTTTCTGCAGTGGCGTGAAAAGTCCCCGCCCTTGTTAACAATGCAGCCAGCGCCAATTTCAAATCTCGCTGGTGGGGAACCTTAGCCCCAATGAGAACTAATTCCTTGGCTCCGGAGCTGATATCTGAAAAAACTTATTCTCAGAAGATGAGACCAAACCACAAACCCACAACCACACCCACAAAGGCACCTCCTTCCCCCAAGTAGGTCTGTGACTATTCGGAGTGTTCTCTGACTGCTGGGCCATACTATGTTCCTCCGAAATGGCCTGTCTTCTCTCAGATCTGGTCTCCTTGGCCAACTCTGTGAAGTTGACAGGAACCAGCGGTGAGCCACTACCTTCTTTCTCAGGAAAGGCCCCTCTTCAGAGCTCTTCTGGCATTTGGACATCTTCAAATCAGTAGGTACCAAGAAAGACTGACCCTGTCCTTGGTAAATCCAAACAAGTGAGACAACTGGGACTGGGACTGGGACTGGCTCGGGGTGCCTGGCTTCCTGGATCCCAAGTTCAGAGAGTTCCAACACCAAGGAAGTGAGGTGAGGTCACTTCCTTCAGGAACTGAATGAGGTCACTGCCTTGGCAACCACTTTGTTTTAACAGTTGCTTCTTATGGTCCCTTTAGATGGAGGCTGCCCCTACTTCCTGTGACCCTTTCATAAGTTAGAATGAGATATAATCCATAGGCTCTCAGGAACAGCTCTCCATAAGGCCTGGTTTGGTCCGTCTTCTCTACATTAAGAAGACAGAGGCTGATTCAGACACCAAACTTCATCCTACCAGGTTGTTTTCCATGGAAGATGACTTTTGCTCTCTCAGGTCCTTCATAGCTGCCTACATCTTCTCCAGGGATCATTTCTGCACATACCTTTGAGGTTCTCATCAGGTGGAAGATCCCATACATTCCTGAATTGTAAGACCAACACTGTCACTGCTTTTCTGTAAAGTTAGATTGATGGAAGAGTGTATGGTTAGTGTTAATAACATTTTCAATTTTGGTTAGGAACCATTCTGCTCGATGAACAATGGTATTGGGAACCTGCGATATTTATAAGAATATTGAGGTGAAATATATGAACGAAAAGAGAAATCTAAGTAAGAATTGAAGCCCAGAAGGTCATTGGGTCCTTGATTGGGATACTTAGCATTGAATTACGTTCTGCACAGATGTCTCAGATAAATCGATATACAATGGCATAGGACCATGTACCTTGGATGATTGAATGTAGAAGAGAACATCCAGTCAAAAAGGGATAGTCGGTAGGATTAGGAAGACAGTAGGTAGGTTTAGGAAGAAGAGTGAATATAGGATTTGGACCAAAGTTTTTTAGCAATAGGGTTTCGGTTAGAGAGTGAATGTTAGTGATAGCACATGTGAAGATTCAGTCACAATGATGAACTGGGGAAAATATGTAGGAAAGCAGATATCAATAGACACATTACAAAATCATTCAAAGTGTAAAGTGAGTGACAGCTTTAGACATATTCAACAGGGTTGAGTTTGAATATATAATCTTTGAAAGAAACAAATATGTAGTCACCAATAGGATTTTCATTTGAGATCATTAGGCAACCTGGACATGGATATTTTTAGTAATCCATGTTCACTTTCCATTTAGGTATGGTACAATCATAAGTGTGAACTTTGCTTTTTGCTGTTCAGAATATTACTGTGATAAAATGTATATGTAGATCAGGTTACATGTATTTGTTCCACCATTTCTGGGAGCAATATTTTGAAGACGTATAAATTAGTATTGGGGGTATAAAGAGGTGTACCCTGTGTCTATGAATATAGAGATAATACATGAATAGACCATACTGTGAATAAATAATATAACTGGTTCCACTTTAAATAATGGATTGAATTGATATCTGTAACTAAGTAAGAAATCTTATATTGATATACAATCATTCTTTCCAACCACTTATACATTTAATGGTAATATTAGGGTTATGGTTTATCATGACGGGTGTTTTGCTTCAAATATGATAATGGAAATCGAAAATAATGTGTTTGTAAAGAAGTCTCATGAAAAGAGCAGTCAAGAAACATGGAGGAATACATGGGTACTGAAGCAGGAAGTGATTTGAAGTTAAACAAATGCGTATAAATTTGCTAAATTGTGGATGAAATATGTATCCTATGATGTGCATAAACTGAAGAAATAGTAATGTTCCAGTGTTGAATAAAAATGAACGTCAAAATGCACATCATGTCCCATAGGAATCTACTTGCATTGATGTTAAACTCGGGTCAGTTACTGTAGAAATATTATGATTTGGCTTTTTTTTTTGGTGTTATAATACAATTTATTTTAGTACTAGCATGCCACAGAATGTAGAGGAAGGAACAATGGATTTTTAGTTATAGCACTAATGATCTAACATTTAATGACTATTTTGGGGAGTCTAGAAATTACATAAGGCTATGTAACATATTGTTTTTTATTTAACATTCAACAAAGCTTGGAATTTTGGTAATATTTCTACTTTTTTATTTTTTGTTTTTCAGTTGTTGATGGACCTTCATTTTGTTTATTTTTATGTGGTGCTGAGAATAGAACCCAGTGCCTCACACATGCTAGACAATCATGTTACCACTGAGCCATAAACCCAGCCCCTCCACTTTTTTCTTAACATCGAATATGCCTCTCCCTCTTCTTTACTCACTTTCTTCCTCATTTTCCCCCTTCTCTCTCTTCCTTTTCCATTTTCCATCCATATCAATTTTTCTCTCATGTCATTACAAACAGTATCTTGCTATGAAATTTAAATTTAAGACTGTTTTTTATAGTCATTCTTTTTTCTTGAGAAAACGTTAAAATTATAATCACCTGATAGATATATCACTATACATTTATTATATATATGTATCTATATTCATGCATATGCATTACATATATTATATATGTATATATACATTTATATTTAAAAGTACTTTGATTAGCCTGTTAGATATAATATAGACCATATCTTTCTTAATTCTCAAGTCTTCCAGAATTAACATCTTACAGTGAAAATCAATTAAACATATTTAAGTAAACAGGTTTCTTTCTTATTTATCTATACTGATAATTTAAGGTTTTATATCACATTAAGCGATAATATGGCATAATATATCTTATGAATTAGAGAAATTTTTTTAAAAAACCTATTATTTAAGGACCATATGCACTGACATTTTAAATGGCTTTCTCATGATTTCAATTTCTATCAATTGTGTATTAATTGCCAAATATTTATTTTAGTACTTTTCATATTCATAATTGATATAAAGTCAATTGTTTAATTCTTCTTGTAAGTAGTTACTTATTACAGCAGGGAAATTATTAATAATTCTAAATCTTTATAAGAAAAATTGTGCAAAGATATTTTCATGCAAAATTAAGAATAATTGCATGCTCTGAATGTTTGATTGTTAATACATATAACAAAAAGCTTTTGATGAGTCTCTTCCCCAGTAAAACATAAAATGCAAAGATATAGTTGGGTATGTATGTCCAAATAAAGATAAGGAGAAATACACATTATTAGCTAGAAGCAATTAAATAAAAGAAGAAAAGAAAAATCCAACACATTGTACGAACTTGTCAGATGAGGTAGTATTCTGGAAGAATAGCCTAAGGCTAGACCTGGTCCATGACAAAATATTAACTAAAAAAATGAAATATGAAAAATATAGGAAATGCTATGAATTTTTCATGAAGGTAGGTGAATTATCCTTTAATCTCAATTTATGTGCATTTTCAAAAGCCAAATTTCTGGTAAAATAAATTTGTGATAGTTACAACTACACAAAACAAAGTTTCTGCTAAGAAAAATGAATGCATCTCAACACTTTTTTAGCTGATTTCTTCCCACTGAATTTTAAACCTTTATTTATTTATTTATTTATTTTTATTGGTTGTTCAAAACATTACAAAGTTCATGATATATCATCTTTGATACATTTTTCTCATTTGGATTATGAACTCCCATTTTTTTCCCCAAATAAGAATTGCAGAAATACATTGGTTACACATTCACATTTTTACATAATGGCATATTAGTGACTGTTGTATTCTTCTACCTTTCCTATCCCCTACTATCCCCCCTCCCCTCCCCTCCCATCTTCCCTCTCTACCTCATGTGCTGTTGTTTAATTCTCTCCATTATTTCCCTCCCATTTCCCCTCACAACCTATTATGTGTAATTTTGTGTATCATTGAGGGTTTCCTACCATTTCCATATGCTTTCTGTTCTCTCTCCCTTTCTCTCCCCTCAATCATTTTGTATAATGTTAATCTTTTCCTCATGCTCTTCCTCCCTTTCTGTTCTTAGTTGCTCTCTTTATATCAAAGAAGACATTTGGCATTTGTTTTTTAAGGATTGGCTAGCTTCGCTTAGCATATTCTGCTCTAATGCCATACATTTCCCTGCAAATTCTATGATTTTGTAATTTTTTAGTGCTGCGTAATACTCCATTGTGTGTAGATTCCACATTTTTGTATCCATTCATCTATTGAAGGGCATCTAAGTTGGTTCCACAGTCTAGCTATTGTGAATTGTGCCGCTATGATCATTGATGTGGCAGTATCCCAATAGTACGCTGTTTTAAGATGATCAGAGAATAGTCCAAGAAGGGTGATATCTTTGTCAAATGGTGGATCCATTCCCAGCTTTCCCAGGAATCTCCATACTGTTTTCCAAATTGGCTGCACCAATTTACAGTCCCACCAGCAGTGTACAAGTGTCCCCTTTTCCCCACATCCTCGCCAACACTTACTGTTGTTTGACTTCCTAATGGCTGCCGATCTTACTGGAGTGAGATGGTATCCTAGGGTGGTTTTGATTTGCATTTCTCTGACTGCTAGAGATTGTGAGCATTTTTTCATGTACTTGTTGATTGATTGTATGTCCTCCTCTGTGAAGTGTCTGTTCAGGTCCTTGGCTCATTTGTTGATTGGGTTATTTGTTATCTTATTTTTTAATTTTTTTGAGTTCTTTGTATATTTTGGATATTAGGGCTTTATCTGAAGTGTGAGGGGTAAAAATTTGTTCCCAGGATGTAGGTTCTCTATTTACCTCTCTTATTGTTTTTCTTGCTGAGAAAAAAAAAACTTTTTAGTTTAAGTAAGTCCCATTAATTTATTCTTGTTATTAATTCTTGGGCTATGGGTGTCCTATTAAGGAATTTGGAGCCCGACCCCACAGTATGTAGATCGTAGCCAACTTTTTCTTCTATCAGATGCAGTGTCTCTGATTTGATATCTAGCTCCTTGATCCACTTTGAGTTAACTTCCTTGCTTGGCGAGAGAAAGGGATTCAGTGTCATTTTGTTGCATATCGATTTTCAATTTTTCTAGCACCATTTGTTGAAGATGCTATCCTTCGTATATTGCAGGTTTTTAGCCCCTTTTATCAAATATAAGAAAGTTGTAATTTTGTGCATTGGTTTCTGTGTCCTCTCTTCTGTACCACTGGTCCACCTGCTTTTTTCGGTACCAGTACCATGCTGTTTTTGTTACTATTGCTTTGTAGTACAGTTTGAACTCTGGAATCGCTATACCTCCAGATTCACACTTCCTGCTTAGAATTGCTGTTGCTCTTCTGGGTCTTTTGTTTTTCCATATGAATTTCATGATTGCTTTATCATTTCTACAAGAAATGTCGTTGGGATTTTGATTGGCATCAATTTAAACCTGTAGAGAATTTGGGTAATATCGCCATTTTGATGATGTTATTTCTGCCTATCTATGAATTGGGTATATTTTTCCATATTCTAAGATCTCTTCTATCTCTTTAGGGTTCTGTAGTTTTCATTTATAAATCTTTCACCTCTTTTGTTAGGTTGTTTCCCAACTATTTAATTGTTTTTCCAATTATCTTATTTTCTTTGAGGATATTTTGAATGGAGTGGTTTTCCTCATTTCCATTTCAGAAGTTTTGCTGCTGATATACAGCAATGCCTTTGATTTATGCGAGTTGATTGTATATCCTGCCACTTTGCTGAATTCATTTATTAACTCTAGCAGTTCCTCTGTAGACCCTTTTGGGTCTGTTAAATATATTATCATGTCATCCGCAAATAGCGATAATTTAAGTTCTACTTTTCCTAGTTTTATGCCTTTAATTTCTTTTGTCTGTCTAATTGCTATGCCTAGTATTTCAAGAACTAAATTAAATAGAAGTGGTGATAGAGGGCATCCCTCTTGTTCCAGATTTTAGAGGGCATGCCTTCAGCTTTTCTCAATTTAGGATGATGCCAGCCTGAGGTTTATCATATATAGCTTTTGCAATCTTGAGGTAAGTTCCTGTTATCCCTAGTTTTTCTAGTGTTTTCAACATAAAGGGATGTTGAACTTTGTCGAATGTTTTTTCTGAATCTATCGAGATGATCATATGGTTGTTGTCTTTAAGTCTATTGATGTGGTGAATAGCATTTATTGATTTCCGTATAATGAACCAGCCTTCAATCCCAGGGATGAATCCTACATGATCATGGTGCATAATTTTTTTGATATGCTTTTGTATTCGATTCACCAAGATTTTATTGAGAATTTTTGCATCCAAGTTTATTAGAGATATTTGTCTGTAGTTTTCTTTCTTTGAAGTGTCTTTGTCTGGTTTTGGGATCAGGGTGATATTGGCCTCATAGAATGAATTTGGAAGAGTTTCTTCTTTTTCTATTTTTTGAAATAGCTTGAAAAGTATTGGTATTAATTCCTTTTTGAAGGTTATGTAGATCTCTGCTGTATACCCATCCGGTCCATGGCTTTTTTTTGTTGGTAGTATTTTGATGGCTTCTTCAATTTCTTCCTTTGTTATTGTTCTGTTTAAATTGTGTCTGTCTTCCTGACTCAATCTGGGCAGATCGCATGACTTAAGAAGTTTATTGATATCTTCACTATCATCTATTTTATTGGAACATAGGTTTTCCATATACTTTCTAATTATCTTCTTATTTCTGTAGTGTCTGTTGTGATATTGCCTTTTTCATCCCGTATGTTAGTAATTTGAGTTCTCTCTTTTCTTCTCTTCCTTAGCATGGCTAAGGGTCTATAAATCTTATTTATTTTTTCAAAGAACCAACTTTATTTTTATCAATATTTTCAATGTTTTTTTTTGTTTCAATTTCCTTGATTTCTGCTCTAATTTTAATTATTTCTTGTCTTCTACTACATTTGCTGTTGTTTTGCTCTTCCATTTCTAGGTTTTTGAGGTGTAGTGTGAGTTCATTTATTTGCTGTTTTTTTCTTTCTTTTTTTTTTTTTTGAGGAAAGAACTCCAAGAAATGAATTTCCCTCTTAAAACTGCTTTCATTGTGTCCCATAGATTCCAGTGTGTTGTGTCTCTATTGTCATTTGTCTCTACGAATTTTTTTATCTCCTCCTTTATGTCTTCTGTAAACCATTTATCATTCAGTAGCATGTTGTTCATTTTCCATGTGATGTAGGATTTTTCCTTCCTTCTTTTATCATTGATTTCCAGATTCATTCCATTATGATCAGATATGGTGCATGGTATTATCTCCACGACTTTATATTTACTAATAATTGCCCTATGGCATAATATATGGTCTACCTTTGAGTAGGATCCATGTGCTACTGAGAAGAACGTGTATCCACTTTTTGATGGTTGATATATTCTATATATGTCGGTGAAGTCTAGGTTACTGATTTTGCTGTTGAATTCTATAGTTTCTTTATTCAGTTTTTGTCTAGAGGATCTGTCTAATGGCTAGAGCGGTGTGTTGAAGTCACCCATAATTATTGTGTTGTAGTTTATTTGACTCTTGAACTTGAGGCGAGTTTGTTTTATGAGTGTTGCAGCTCAATTGTTTGGTGCATACAAATTGATAATGGTTATGCATTGTTGGTGCAAGGTTCCTTTTAACAGTATATAGTGTCCTTCTTTATCCCTTTTGATTAACGTAGGGTTGAAGTTGATTTTATTCGATATGAGCATGGCCACTCCTGCTTGCTTCCGAGGGTTATGTGAGTGGTATGATTTTTCCCAAACTTTTAATTTCAGCCTCTGTATGTCTTTACCTATCATATGAGTCTCCTGAAGGCAGCATATTGTTGGATTTTTTTCTTTTTTGATCAAGGTTACTAGCTTATGTCTCTTGATTGGTGAGTTTAGGCCATTAACATTTAAGGTTACAATTGAAATATGATTTGTACTTCCAGTAATGTCTATTTATTTATTTATTTATTTATTTTAGTTAGTTTTTACTTTTTGGTTATTTTCCTCTCCCTTTACTGAGATACCTCCCGCTGCTAGTTTCAGGCATTACTTTTCAAATCCTCTTCTTGTAGTATTTTGCTCAAAATGCTTTGCACTGCTGGTGTTCTGGCTGTGAATTCTTTTAGCTTTTGTTTATTGTGAAAGACTTAAATTTCATTGTCAAATCTGAAGCTTAATTTTGCTGGATACAGTATTCTTGGTTGGAATCCATTATTTTTGAGCGTTTGAAATACTTTTTTCCAGGATCTTCTTGCTTTCAAAGTTTGTGATAAAAAATCAGTCGTTAACTTTATTGGTTTACCCCTGAATGTAATCTGCCTACTTTCTCTCGTAGCTTTTAATATTCTCTCTTTGTTCTGTATGTCCTTGTTCTGGCTATCTTCATAATTGTTTGTCTTGGAGTTGGTCTATTATGGTTTTGAATGCTTGGGGTCCTGTAGGCTTCCAGGATTTGGCAATTCATTCCATCTTTCATCTCTGGGAAATTTTCCAGAAATATTTCATTTAATATGTTGTCCATTCCTTTGGTTTGAATCTCTATGCCTTCTTCTATCCTGATGACACTCAAATTTGTTTTTTTATGACATCCCATATCTCTTGAATAGATTGCTCATGGGATTTAAGCATCTTTTCTGTGTTTACTCTATTCTTTTCAAGTTGATAAACTTTGTCTTCATTATCTGATGTTCTAACTTCTAATTGATCTAGTCTATTTGTAATATTCTTCGTTTGAGTTTTTAATTTGGTTTATAGTTTTCTGCATTTCTAGGATTACTGTTTGATATTTCTTTTTAAGATCTCTATCTCCTGGTAAAGCTCGTTCTTTGCCATTTGAATTTGTTTGTTTATTTGATTTTCAAAATATACTTTTATTGCTTGGACTTGCTGCCTCATGTCTTCTCTAATATTCCTTTCCATCTGAGTTAGGTATGCCTTGAGTTTTTTTCCCTATCCCTATTTCTGATGCTTCTCGGTCTTCCTGTAGAATTTTTTTCCCTTGTTTTTTCATGATGTTCACATTACTTTTCAGCTCTATTGATTGCTGTGTTTCTGCTCTCTTCAATAGATTTGTTTTGGTTTTGTATATCTCTGTTGTCTCTCTTTTGTGTTTGTAGACTATGCCTGCAAAAGTGGATTCCGCTTGGAAGGAATTCCGACAGCTGAGCTCCAGTGATGTCACCTGTCTGCTATGGCGGGCCCCAGGCTCCTTGCCGGGTTGTTTGAATGGGGGGGACTGGACTGTCTCTGGTTGGTTTCACCTCCCGGTCGCTGGCGGGCGGGCGGTCTCCAGCCATCCAGTCGTGCAATCAGTGAATGGGTTGTCACCGGCGGACGGGTGATCTCTAGCTGCCCAATTGCGCAGGCAGCCAGTGGGTGATTGGTTGCTGGTGGGCAGGCGTTCTCCAGCCGCCTAGTCAAGCGGGTCTGTCCTCTAGTCCCCTGGTTTCCTCTGCGAGTCCTGATTTCCCCTGCTACACCAGATTTCCCCTGAGTGATGCCTCTTGGCAGATGAAACTGTACTCTTTGCCTGCCGTTTCTTGGGTGTGGAGGGTGTCTATTGGGAACCCTGGCACTCTATTGTTTTGAATTTTTCCGCCTGCCCCACCCATTGCGCTGGCTAGACAAGTTTCGTTTTCACCGGTGATGGGAGGGGAAGTTGAAGGTCAGGTGCCACTAGTTTTCCCCCCGTCTTTGTGAAGGCTTTCTCTGGTAATCCCTCCCCTGGAAAGCCTAAGAGAGAATTTTTGCAAATTACCTGCTGTATGGGAGATAAGCTGAGTAACACACACCTGTTTTGTGGTTGCAATCTGTCGGAGAGTGGCGGTGGATACTTCAGCTCTCCAAGATGGTGGCCGTTGGTTTCCTCGATGGAGTTTCGGTTGTGGGGGATAGAACTGTAGCGCTTTCTTCCCCATCTGAAATCCCGAGCTCAGCCCCGGGCTCAGTGGCGGGTGAGCCAGCCGGATTCCACAGAATTTGCAGCAACGTTTCTCCCTGCATGCTGGTCGCTTCTCGGTGGAGGCCCGCCGTCTGTAGCCATGGCACGGGCCGCACGGATCAGTCATCCCAGATCTTTGGTCACATAGTTGGCTCTTGTTTGAGACTCAATTACAGGACCTTGGTGGTGGAAATCATTCTTCTAGGTTCCAGGCACACCCATTTTTCTGTAAGATCCTAACAAGATACTTTTTCGTCATTCTAACTCCTTATTCACATGTGAAGTGGCGCAGTACAAAGGGTGTGATGCACTCTATTCATGGCCATCTTGCAATGTCAAAATATTAGGATTTCTATGCACCATTTACTGAAGAAAGTTTTCAGTACTAGTAAACCAAAATGTATTTCGGGTGGATGAATATTTCTGAGAATAATATTTTGAAAAGTAGATTATAAATCCACATACATGAATATGAATGAAATTTGGGAGTGCATAATAAGACACATATATTTCATATTTTGAAAAATCTGGAGGATATATATATATATATATATATATATATATATACACAGACACACACAGAGAGACATTAAAAAGTAGCATTATATATGCCAATCGAAATTCATCATGACATACATATCATCCACAGATTCAAAAATATTCATTTTACTGAACATGGATTTATGTATAATGCTATTCAAATAGGAGGATCACCCATAGGTTGAATTCTCAGTTCCAACAGCTTTTAGAAGGAGTGATATCTTCTCAGTTCCAACAGCTTTTAGAAGGAGTGATATCTTCTCACAATTTCTATATGCCAAGTCAGCCACCTCAAAAAAAATATACGTGTGATACCAGGTATGATTCTATATGTGCATATAAAATTACATGTGCTAAACAGGCTACAGAGAAAGGGAGACAGGAATTCACATATTTGTTAACTTTAACAAAACATGGAGAATTCTTTCAACCAAATAATTGACTAGATTCATAACTCCTACCCTATATAATGCAAAAGGCAAGTCCAACTATACACGATGCCTCCTCTGAACTGCTTGTATTTCAATTCTGTTTGGGTTATTATTCTCCATCATATTATGATTAGTAGTCAGAGTTTAGTAGCGTAGGGGTTAGTGTGAGGGATTCACCATTTTGACTGGAAAATTGTAAAATGAATCCAATGTGTATGCAAATATGTGCTACAAAAAATTGTTCCCACTGTCATCCAGAACAATGGCTTGACATTACCTACTCCCCAAGTAAGACAAAATTATAGGAGAAGAGTTAGAAAATCTGTGAATACATATCTGGAATGGAATATGCTAAGGAGTTTCCAAAAGTAAGGGACAGGGTAAACACTCCACACACTGGAGCTCTTCTGGCCTAAAGACTTCTTGTGGAACTGCCTCTGAGGTTGGGCACTTGAAACATATGTTGTTGTCAAGTGCTTTAGCTTCGTTTCTAGTGAGACCAATAAAGGTGGGTCTGCATCTATGTGATCTGGAGGACATTGTTTCTTATTTTCCACTGAACATGAGCAGCAGTGCTGAATTTGCTATTTGTAGCTAAACTGTGGCCACTGGGTCTAAGTGTCTCCCCGTGTGGACTGTGAAGCCATTTTGTGATCCTAAAATTTTAATGGTGTTTCTTGCGGCTTCACTGGGAGTTTGGTATTTGCTTCACAAAATACAAAGAGGTCAACTGGGACACAGTGCTGGAGGGAGTTCTGTCACGTGTGGTGGGTCAGTTTCTCTAGGACAATGCACGAACCATGCTTCTATCCCACATAGCTTGCCCCATTGACCATAGCAACTTGATTCTGAAACTTGCCCTGAGACTTCTCAATATTACAAGATGCCTTTACATAGAAGGGACTGCTTGCTGCACCATTTCAGTCACAAGACACTTGGAAGCTAATGGCAGATCAACATGGCCCCACCACAAATGTTTTATCACACACCTGCCCACTACTGCTCTAGGCCCAGTACTCAGCAGCCTCCAATTTATTGGCATCTCTGTTCTACACCATTTTCATGAAACCCAGTCAATCAAGGCACTGTCTGGTATACTCATGATCAGCAACAGGACATCCAAAGGTTCTCCAGTGCCACCTGGTCATGGGAATTTCAAAAATTTCTTGGTATTTATCTAGCCATTTTTGAAAGATGAAGTTGGATGCACTGTGCGTTTCAAATCAATCCAGAACCAATAAATTTTGAGGAAGCTCATGTCAATAAAAGACAATGGAGAATTCTCACAGGCAAGGCTTCCCAAAGAGTGGCTAAATGGTCAAGTGAATCCAGGCCCATTGATGTCTACAATGTAAGGTCCATGTGTGTTTTGACTCTCAACTATGGCTGCCAAGTCTTTCAGAATAAAATCATGTGATATCTTGGCTGTGATTCCCAGTGCTTTGTGGAAATACAACCTGGGCATACATCTCAGTTTCCAAGGGCGACTCTCATGTGTAGTCTCTTAACATCCCAACACAATTCATGGCAATACTTCTCTGAGGTCAGTTCCAGAACTCAGTCTCTTAGGGGAATCACACCAGAGATCATGTCAAGGTGGACCCAGTCATCTCTTCCAACCACCACACAAATGACCACAATTAAAACCAACACACTCCCACATGGTCCTCATGATATTTCATATAAACACTCTTCATAACCTCTGGTTGGATGTTTCGATGAGGGGCGCAGACCATGAAAGTCTCCAAAATAATCTCCCTTGCCTCTAATTTGCCTAAAATCAGGGTGGCTTGGACACCCTTCCTGTGAACCTGGTGTGATCACATAGGCCTGCTGTTAATACTTCTCTGCTTCTCCAATTTGAGGACTACTGTGGGGTTTAGATTCTTTGTCTGAATTGGAGACATGAGGAAACCCAAGCACCTATGGGCTAGCCTCTGCAGGGCTTTGAAGAAATTATTTGACCCAAAGCATTCCTATTCTAACTTGATGTAGGTCTGGAACCTCACAAAGGAAGGGGAGAGACTTCATACAGAATGACTGCTCTTTTGGCTATTTTGGTTTTGGATGCACACATGGAATCTTTCTTTAGATCCATCAGGTGCTGAGAATCTAAGCCTAAGCCTCACACAGGGCCAAAAGGCTGATTCAGACACATCCTTTCCAATGGAATTAAGCAAAAAGCTTCAGGTGATGCCCATTCATTTCCATGTGAAAACAGTTTTTTTCAGGCATCAAAAAGGGGTGGCCTGAGGCAAAGACCTTTCAGACATTGAGGGCAGCAGAACAATTGATAATTAAAAGGCCCAATGGTTTTCTCCACTGAGACTATCCTGATCACACTGGTATCAGAGTTTTCTGAGATGCTCGCCATTCCCTTCAGCTATCCAGTACATGACGATGTCACAGGGCTTGGAAGTGGTACATATATTGGACACAAAACCATGAGCCTATTCTGGAGAGTGGCCAGAATTCAGGAAGAAAGCAGAAACTTTGAAAGATAGCAAGTGTTGCCCATCGATAAGGCAAGCTGAAATCCATTCATAAATTGGGCAGGATGAATGCTGGGAAGCTTTCAACTAGACAGGACGTATCAATTGATGCATTCTCTTTTCTAATGTCTACAACCATGGACACCGTGGGATACACAGACATAGAAACACTCGCCTTGTCAAACGACTTACTCGAAACAGTCTACACCAAACCAAACATACCGACTTTCCTACCTATTCTGAGAACATGAGACAAATCCACAAACTCACACCCACACCCACAAAGGCACCTCCTTCCCCAAAGTAGGTGTGTGACTATCCAGAGTTTCTCTGATTGTGGGCCATATTTTCTTCAACCAAAATGGCCTGTCCTGTCTCAGATCTGGTCTCTTTGGTCAACATTGTGAAGTACTGAGGAGCCAGCGGTGATCCAATACCTGCTTTCTCAGTAAAGGCGACTTTTCAGAGCTTTCTGGCATTTGGCCATCCTCACATCAGTATGTACCAAGAAAGACTAAATCTGTCCTTGGTAAATCCAAGAAATTGAGACCCCTGGGAGTGGGACTGGGAGTGGATTTGGGTGACTGGCTTCCTGGATCCCAAGTTCAGAGAGTTCTGTCTCTAAGGATGTTAGGTGAGGTCACTTCCTTCAGGAATTGAATAAGGTCACTGCCTTGGCAACCACGTTGTCCTAACAGTTGTTTCAAAGGGTCCCATGAAACTAAGGCTGCCCCTACTTCCTGTGACACTTTCACAACTTAGAATGGTATATCAACCATAGGCACCTGGGAACAGCTCTCAACACAGGCCTGGTTTGGTCCTTCTTCTCTAAATTAAGAAGACAGAGGCTGATTCAGACACATTCCTTCATCCTGACCAGGTTTTTTACAATGGAAGATGACTTTTGCTCTCTCAGTTCCTACATAGCTGACTACAACTTCTGCAGGGATCATTTTTGCATGGACCTTTGAGTTTCTCAGTAGTTGGAATGAATCCTACATTTTTGTATTGTAAGACCATCTCTGTCCCTGCTCTTCTGTAAAGTTAGATTGAGGCAACAGTGAATGGTTAGGGTTAATAACAGGTTTGATTTGGGTTAGGAATCATTCAGCTGGATGAAAAATGGTATTGATAACCTGCGATAATTACAAGAATATATAGGTAAAATATAAGTATGAAAACAGAAATCTAGGTAAGATTTAAAACACAGAAGTGTATTAGGACCTTGATTGTGATACTTAGCTTTGATATATTTTCTGCACAGATGTCTCAGGTACATCGATATACAATTGCATTGGACCTTGTGCCTTGGATGATTGATTGTCAAAGATAACATCCAGTCAAAAAGTGATAGTCGGTAAGATTAAGAAGATAGTCGGTAGTTTAGAAAGGATAGTGAGTATAGAATTTGCACCAAAAGTTCTTTAGCTATAGCTTTTCGGGTATAGAGTAAATGTAAATGTCAGCACATGTGAAGAGTCAGTCACAAAGATGAACTGGGAAAAGTATGTAGGAAAATAGATATCAATAGAGACATTAGGAAATCTGGCAAAGTATAGTCGTTAGTGAAAAGTTAGTAAAATAGGTAGTTGTCTCTTCATGTTTTTCTGTATACTTAACTTCCCTCCCTGCCCTCCCCAAGGAAAGTATATAAGCCCTGTTTAAGCTGTTCTCAGGACTCTCTGCTATATTTAAGTGAGCTCTGAGCCCCAGCATGCTGGACCCCCAATAAACCCTTTGCTTTTGCATGAGACAGTCTCTTGGAGGTCTCTTAGCCTGACACTCGTCCGACCTTTACATAGGGAGGTTCCACCGAGTTCTGGGAGCAGCGGACGAGAGACCCCAACAGGCTCCTCTCGGGATTCGTAAGGCGCCTCTTTCTGGTGTCAGGTTTCAGGTTAGGTCTTGGCAAAATGGCTGTCAATAAAGAGCGTGAGCTCTCTCTCACGGTGGCTGACAGATGTGTCACAGAGCCACAGGCAACCACCCTGAGGGACACCCCAGAGGACTCTGAAAATCGAGGAACAATAGTCTCCTTAACTCAGTGATATTTTGTTTCAGATTCGGTATTGCCAGCCCATCAGGTATTGCCGGCTACTCAGTCCTCGTCCCAGTGTTGGACGTCCATTGCCTGTCTTTATTGTCTTGTCTTGTCTGTGTCATGTGTCGTTGCTTTTACTGTTTGTGCATTTTTCATTATGGGAAAGAGCACTTCAATGCCTCTGTCCCTGACCCTTGATCACTGGACCAAATTCCGCTTAAGGGCTCAGAATCTTTCTTTTTCAGTAAACCGCTGGACCTGGCAGACTCTCTGTGCCTCAGAATGGCCCACCTTTGGATTCGGATGGCCCTTAGAAGAATTTTTCTACTTCTCAGTAATTTAAAAATTCAGAGATATTGTCTTTCAGGAAGGGCCACATAGCCATCCAGATCAAAAGCCATATATCTTAACCCGGCATTACCTCTGCAAATCTCCTCCATGGGTGAAGCCTTTCTTTGCCCCTGCCCCCGCTCCTAATCTTTCCCCCACGATCTCTCAAACCCTCTGCTCCTCCTCCTCCTCCACCCTCTTTTCTGCCTAAGTCACAAGATTTAACTCTACTGGACTCTCATCCCTCTCCTTATCCCTTGCCCTGGTCTCCCAAGCCCCAACACCCTCTAAGTGATTCCCCTGCTGCTGACTCAGCCTCTCCGCCATTGGAGGAAGCTAAGCCAGCCCAGCACCCTCCAGAAAACTCCCCCGTGGCACACACAGCCCCTCCTCCCCTGGAGGAACCTGGCCCGGCTAAAGGAACTCACCGGCAATGAATGATTGAAAACCCTGGAACTCCCGTGATGCTCCCCCTCCGTCCCTATGTGCCAATGATTGATGATGGTCATGGGGAAAAAATGCAAGCCTACCAGAATTGGCCTTTCTCCTCTTCAGACCTATATAACTGGAAAAATAACAATCCCCCTTTTACCGAGGACCCCACTCGTCTCTCAGGTGTGGTTGATTCATAGATGTTTTCACACCAGCCTACTTGGAATAACTGCCAACAACACCTAGGGACTCTCTTCATGACAGAGGAACAAAAGAGAATCCTCCTGGAAGCTAGAAAATAATATCCTCAGACCAGGTGGGTGACTGACACAACTTCCCAACATATTCAACCCGGCTTTCCCTAGAATCGACGAAACAGGGACCCCAATACCTTTGAAGGTAGGGAGCATCTGTTCACTTATCTCTGGGCTCTAATAGCGGGTATCTTAGTGGCTGCTAGGCGACCAACTAATTTGGCCAAGGTAATAGAGTTTATTCAAGGGCCTGACGTATCTCCCTCTATGTTTCTAGGGAGAATTATGGAGGCATATAGGAGATATACTCCTTTTGATACTCAGGCAGAGGCTCAAAAGGCATCTGTCATGATGGCCTTTATTGGGCAAGCTGCCCTGGATATTTAAAGAAATTTAAAACACTTAGATGGATTACAAGATATGACTTTGAGAGATTTAGTCAGCGAAGTCAAAAAGGTATACTATACGAGAGAAACTGAAGAAGATAAGGAAGCAAAGGGAGGATAAAAGAAACAAAAGACAGACTAAGGAATTGACTAAGGTCCTGGTCACAACAACAAATAGGCCAGAAATAAGAAACATGGAGACAGGAAGGGATACCTGGGCCCAAACTAGAGGCCACCCCTGGCCTCAGATCAATGTGCCTACTGTAAAGAAAAAGGACACTGGGCCAAAGAGAGCCCTAGAAAGAGATAGCCACGCCAGCCAGCCATTCTGACTCTGGAGGATGACTAAGAAAGTTGGGGATCAGATCCCCTCCCCGAGCTCAGGTTAACTTTTGAAGTGGAGGGCACCCCAGTAAACATTGAAGTGGATACAGGGGCAATATACTCAGCCATTAAGGCCCCATTTTGCCCTCTATCAAATAAAAGGTCTCTAATTCAAGGGGCTAATTGCAGTAAATATCGGGCTTGGACAACTAAGAGGACCTGGGACCAGGGGAAAGGAAAAATCCATCACTTCTTCCTAGTAATTCCAGAATGCCCGGCCCCATTGATGGGCAGAGTTCTGCTCAGCAAGCTCCAGGCCAAAATAACTTTTAACCCTGAAGGCCCCCAAGTTGAATTTCTAAATCCTTCAGTAAAAACTCCTATATTCACAGCTCTAACTATGTCAGTAGATAATGTACACCAAATCACTCACCTTAGTTCAAAGAAACTACATTCATTCCTGAAGGATCAAGAACAGAGTTTTCCACTAACCGACTCACAGTTAAAGGAAATAACTGAATGGTTAACAAAAGCCTGTCAGGTCCATCAATTGGTTAATTCTTATCCTTCCAAGCTTCCTGCAGGAAAGCACCTATGAGGAACCAGACAAGGACAATTCTGGGAAGTGTACTTTACTGAAATAAAGCCAGCAAGTTATGGACTTAAAAATCTCCTAGTCTTTGTAGATACATTTTCAGATGGATTGAAGCCTTTCCCACCAAAAAAAAGAAAAGGAAAAAAAAGAAAAAAAAAGAAACAATGCAAATTGTGGTGAAGAAGATCCTGGGAGATATTTTTCCAAGATACGGCCTGCCTAAAGTAATAGGGTGTGATAATGGACCCGCGTTCATAACCCACATAAGTCAGGGGTTAGCCAGGACCTTGGGGATTTATTGAAAGTTACATTGTGCTTATAGACCCCCGAGTTCAGGACAGGCAGAATGAATGAATAGAACCATTAAAGAGACCATAACGAAATTAAGCTTAGTGACCGGCATAAAATATTGGACTATGCTACTGCCTAATGAACTGTTTCATGCAAGAAATACTCCCTCTGTTTCTTTGTGTAACCTCACCCCCTATGAAATTTTCTATGGTGCCCCTTCTCCAGTAAGGGACCTAACTCCAACTCTAAGACCTAATGATCCCTTTCACACCCCCTTGCTTGACAGACTTAAAGCTCTTGAAAGAACTCAGGATACCTGTGAAAACAGATGGCCACTGCCTAACAACCTGGGGACGAGAGGACTCCAAATCAACATCAAGTAAGATACTTCTTCTATGTAAGACAACATCAGGTGTCATCCCTGGAACCCCGCTTGAAAGGACCATACCAGGTGCTACTTATAACACCTACAGCGGTAAAGGTAGACAGAATCATTTCCTGGATCCATACCTCTCATCTCAAGCCTGCGGCCTGTTGAGACTCTGGCTGGAAACTGGAAAAGACTGGTAACCCTTTCAAATTGTGTATTCCTCATATTATTGCTACCTATAAACTCTGTTTGCTCAACCATGTAATTTCTTTTCTCCAATCTCAAATTGGACAAGTTAAACTTATGTTAATACCCCACTAGCAGACATAAAATGTGACACCACCCAATGATCAATTTTATGACTAAAAGTGGCCAGAAGAAGAAATGGGGAATGAAAGGTTAATAAAATAGGCACTTGTCACTTCCTGTTTTTCTGTACGCTTAACAAAACACTGTTGAAATCTTGAGAAATGTTTGCTAATCTTGTTCCCAGAATGTGCTGTCCCCAACGGCCAAACTACAGAATGCACTCCCTCACCCGGTTGCGTGCAAACTGCCCACTCGCCCTGATCCATTAATAAAATTCCCTCCCTGCCCTCTTCAAGGAAAGTATATAAGCTCTGCTTAAGCTGTTCTCAGCGCTCTCTGCTCTATTCAAGTTAGGTATGAGCATCAGCACGCTGGACCCCCAATAAACCCTTTGCTGTTGCATGAGATAGATTCTGGGTGGTCTCTTCCTCCGATGCTCACCTGACATTTACTTGGATGATTGAATGTAGAAAAGAACATCCATTCAAACCGGGATAGTCAGTAAGATTAGAAATATAGTTGGTAGGTTTAGGAAGAAGAGTGAATATTGGATTTGGAAAAAAAGTCCTTTAGCAATAGGGTTTCATATAGAGAGTGAATGTAAATGTCAGCACATGTGAAGAGTCAGTCACAATGATGAAGTGGAGAAAACATGTAGGAAAGCAGATATCAATAGAGACATTATGAAATCAGGCAAAGCATAAAGTTAGTGATAGGATTACACATTCAACAGGGTTGACTTTAATTATATAATCTTAGAAAAAAAGAAATATGTAGTCATCAATAGGATTGACATTTGAGAGCATTAGGCAAGTGGACATGGATGATTTTAGTAATGCAGGTTCACTTTCCATTTAGATTTTGGTACAATCATAAGTGTGACCTTTGCATTTTGTGTTCAGAATATTACTGTGATACAATGTATATGTAGATCAGGTGACATGAGTATTTCTCGTAACCATTTCTGGGAGCAATATTTTGAAGACGTATAAATTAGTATTGGGGGTACAAAAAGTTGTACCCTGTGTCTATGAATATAGAGGTTTCCTGGCCTAAAGACATTTTGAGAAACTGCCTCTGAGGCTGGGCACTTGAAATATATGTTGTTGTCAGTAGCTTTAGCTTCCTTTGTAGTGAGACCATCAAAGCTAGATATGCATCTATGTGACCTGAAGGACATGTGTTCTTATTTTCCAATGAACATGGTGCAGCAGTGATGAATTCTCTTTTTGTAGGTAAACAATGGCCATTGGGGCTAAGCCTCTCCCCGTGTGGACTGTGAAGCCCTTTGGTCATACTCCACTTTTAATGGTCTTTCTTGCTGCTACAATGGGAGTTTGGTATTGGCTTCACAAAATACAAGGAGTTCAAATGGGTCACAGTGCTGCACGGCATTCTGTCACATGTGGTTGGTCAGTGTCTGCTGGAGAACGCACCAACCAGGCTTCTATCCCACATAGCTTGCGCCCTTGTCCATAGCAACCTGATTCTGAACATTGCCCAGAAACGTCTCCATATACCAAGATGCCTTTTTATATAATTGTCTGCTGGCTGCACCATGTCAGTCACAGGACATTTGGAAGCCAATGGCAGATCTCCATGGCCACAGCACAGATGTATTATCACACACTTGCTAACCACTACTCTAGGCTCACTACTCAGAAGGCTCCAAATTACTGGCATCTCTGTTCTACAGCATTTTCATGAAACCCAGTCAATCAAGGCACTGTCTGGTATACTCCTGATCAGCAATAGGACATGGAAATGTTTTCCAGTGCCACCTGGTCAAGGGAATGTCCAAAATTTCATGGTATTTATCTCGCCATTTTTCAAGGATGAATTTGGAGCCACTGTGAGTTTCCCATTCATCCAGGAACCATAAAATTTTGAGGAAGCTCATTTGAATGAAACCTCTGGAGAACTCTCACAGGCAAGGCTTCCCAAAGAGGGGGCAAAAGGTCACATGAAGCCAGGCCCATTGAGGTCTACAATGTGAGATCCATGTGTGTTTTGTCTCTTAATTATGGCTGCCAACTCTTTAAAAATAAAATCATGTAATATCCTGGATGAGATTCCCATGGCGATGTGGGAAGCCATCCTGGGCCTAGAACTCAGTTTCCTAGGGCGACTCTCATACGTGGCCTCCTAAAATCCCAACATGACTTCATGGCAATACTTCTCTGAGTTCGGTTCCAGAACTCAGTCTTATGGGGAATCACACCAGTGTTCAAGCCCAGGTGGACCCAGTCATCTCTTCCAACCACCAACAAATGACCACAATTAAAACCAAAACCCTCTAAAATGGCCTTCAGCTTCTTCCATATAGACACTCAACATAAATTATATAACTGGTTCCAACTTTAAATAATGGATTGAATTGTTATCTGAAAATATACAGGAAATCTTATATTGATATACAATCATTCATTCCAACCAGTTATACATCTAATGGTAATTTTAGGGTTATGGTTTATCATGAAGAGTGTGGGAGTTTTGCTTCAAATTTTTATGGAAATCGAAAATAATGTGTTTGGAAAGAAGTCTCATGAGAAGAACAGTCAAGAAACCTGAAGGAATACATGTGTTCTGCAGCAGGAAATGATTGAAAGTGAAACAAATGCCTATTAATTTGTGAACCTGTGGATGAAATATATATCCTATGGTGTGCATAAACTGAAGAAATAGTTATGTACCAGTGTTAAATAAAATGAACTTCAAAATACACATCATGTCCCATAGGAATATATTTGCATTGATGTTAAACTGGGTCAGCTACTGTAGAAATATTAGGATTTTATGCACCATTCACTGAAGTCACTTTTCAGTACTAGAAAACAAATATGTATTTCAGGTGGATGTATATTTCTGAGAATAATCTTGTGAAAAGTTGATTATGAATCCACATACATGAACATGAATGAATTTAGGTAGTGTATATAGGACACATATATTTTATATTTTGAAAAATTTGGAGAGTATATATGTATATATACACACACACAAAACACAAACACAGACAATAAAACGTAGCAATATATATGCCAATCGAAATTCTTCATGAAATATATATCATCCACTGATGCAAAAATATTTATTTTACTTAACATGGATTTATGTATAATGTTTTTCTACTAGGAGGCTCCCCCATACGTTGAATTTTCAGTTCCAACAGCGTTTAGGAGAAGTGATCTCTTCTCACAATTTGAATCTGCTAAGTCAGCCACCTCACAAGAATATACGTGTGATACCATGTAGGATTCTATATGTGCATATAAAATACATGTGGTGAATAGGCTACAGAGAAAGGGAGCCAGGTATTCACATATTTTTTAACTTTAAAAACACATGGAGAATTATTTCAATTAAAAATTAGCTAGATTTATAACACCTACCCTATATCATGCAAAAGGCAACTCCAACTATACACCATGCCTCCTCTGAACTGCTTGTATTTCTATTCTATTTGGGTTATTTTCCTCCATCATATTAGTATTAGTAGTCATAGTCTAGTAGGATATGGGTTAGTGCCAGGGGTCCCGGCCGGCAGGACACATCAACGTGGACATCGAACATAGTTGGGGAGGAATGAAGGGACAAGAGACAGGAGAGATGACAGCCAGACAGGAGTTCTGATCAAGCTGCAAACTTTTATTGTTCTCACAGGGTGTTTATATGCTGCCGATGGGAAAACTCTCTTATCGGCAGTTGCTGGATGTCTTCACAGGGTTAGATAACCTCAGGATATTTCAGCAAGACAGATTGCGACAGGATGTCTCAGGGAGATAGATGGTTGTGGGATATCTCCCAGGCAGGATGTCTCCCAGGGGGCTGTTTCTTGTAAGTGTCAGGCTATTCTTTGAAGGAGAACTTCCTTCTAGGCCCTGACATCTCCCCCTTTCTTATATAAAATATTTGACCTACCTTACCGGCCATGTTTTTAGGGGGGGTTAGAAGCTCTGTTTGTCTAGGAGGCCTTAGAATATCTCCTGATCCGAGCAAGCATCTTTACTAGCAGATTTCGTGGTGGCCTTGGCATGTTTTTGGAGGAGATGGCCTTGAAGGGGAAGCATGCCAACCGCCATGCACCAGAGCGTGTCACTCAGAGGTCTTGTGTTTGGGGATCCGTGGATCCATCCTTTTGCAGTCCTTCCTGCACCCTCCGATATTATGGCCTAACGTCCTCACTCCATGGGTGCGTCTTCCCCCAAGCCGAAGGGCCCATGGAGACGAACCCTTATGGCAAGGGCAGAAGATGGTTTGTCAGAGCTTTTACTTATAGTTTTATGTAAGAAAGAGAGATCTGTGGGGATGTAAACTTAAGAAATAAGCCTGTGAGAAGGGTAGAACATCCTTTTAAAAGTTGACAGCGTGGTCTTCCATCTCCAGATGATGATAGTGAATCTGTATGGGCTTAGAGGCCATAATATTAATGTGTTCTTTAATAAATTGTACCACACTTTATAATGCAGGGTCCTATGGTCACCATTAAACGTAAACCCAACAAAGGGCCTAATAGGGGAAGAAGGTAGGGTAGAAATCCATTAAGCTTAGTCCAGAGGGGATTTTCAAATAGTTCTCTTCATCTCTTTTCTAGATCTTCTTGAAGCTGCTTAAATTTAGTGCATACTATGACTGATTTATTGGCATAAAAGCAGCATCGTTCCCCTAAGGCCAATCAAATATATCCCTGGTTAGCAGTCAGCAAATCTAAGCCTCGTCTGTTTTGAAGGAACACTTTTGCCAGGAAGTCTATTTGGTCCTACAAATCTTTAATGGTTTCTGATAGAGTTTGTACATCATTTTAAGTTGTTGAGACATGCGATGGTAAGGGTGTATAGCTGTGCCAAAGCCAGTGTACCTGTGCCCACAGCAACTGTTATTCCAAGGCTGGCAATAAGTGGTAAGGCCTGTATCACCCGCCTCTGTCTTTTGACTAAGGTGTCTAGGCTAGAGGTTCGTCTCCTGGGACAATAGTTATATCAGGGAGTAATAAGGCAAGAACACAGTCACTGGTCCAATTCGCTGGAAGCCTGAGGAAGGCCACATTTCCTCCACACATAACAACTGTGCCATTGGGGGGACAAAGAGATGGGATGGGTGAGGAATAATTTTGTACTGTTGAGCAATTTCCAAAGGAAGTAATTCCAAAATCCATATCATAGGTATTATTCTGCATCGCACCTAAAAGACATAATGTAAAAGTGCCTATAGGCTATTTTTTAAAGGGAAATCCGGGTTGGCATGTATTATCATTGTCCATAGTAGAATTAATAGGAACTGCCATAGGAATGCTTGCCCCTGTTGTCATGCAGAGCCAGCAATTACCAGCAAGGGTGGGGTTGGAATTACTAAGGAAGGAGAAGGTAGTTTGCAAAATATCTAATGTATTGGTATCTAAACCTGGGAACTGGGATTTCGGCTACATTAAGGGATGATATGTGAGCTCAGGGATTTGGGGTTTCAAAAGTTTGATTATCTGAGGATGCTTGACAGAATAAGTGGGTCCTCTACCATCAGAGACCCCTGTAGGGGCCTTAATGGGCCAGTCGGAAGGTTTTCCGACAGTGCCTTGGCACCCAGCTGACTGTAGCTTGGTGTATTTGCCTTCTCCTCTCCGGTCAAAGAGAACGGGGGTATAATGAATAGTGGCCTCCCCTGCTTCATGAGTTTTAATTAGGGAGGCTTCAAAAAATCATTTTCCCTGCTTGTTAACACAAATTGAGGCCGACACATAACAAGAGACATGCATCGCCTGGGTATGCGTACGGGTTGCAGAACAATTTTGGAGAGCTTTACTTGTACTAGGGGGAATAATCTTTGGCTTGTTAACACATACCCATTTAGGCTGATGAACTCCTCTGAGTTTATGGTCAACCTCGACACGGAGGTAAGCCACCTTAGTCATGCAGTCAGCAGTCTGGGTCCAACTAGTGGAAGCCTGAGTCCAAGATCCTCCCTTGCATTCACGGGGGCGGGGGGGCAAAAAGGTACTCCATGATGTTGGAAGGTGGAGGGCCAAGGCCTCCGTGCACAAACCTGTTCAGCATAAGTTCCTTAAGCAGGATCCTCACACAGATTGTTGGATGGATCCGAAAAAGAGGAAAAATTGTACTCATGGGGAGGGCCTCCGTCCCCGGTTTGAGGTAAGTCATTAACCTGTTTAACCAGGTGTTCTGTTAAACATCTTGGGGCTGCTAGCTCTTGGTCCAAAACACAAGCTGAGCCTCGTTCCCAGATGAGGACAGGATCTGGGCGTTTCCATTTATTTGTAAGGGGATTTCGCCACATAACAGGTGGGTGATCAGAATTGGAAAAGGGATGCCAGTGTCTGTCTGCTGCCGAAAGGCCTTCACTGTCTAGGGTAAGAAAAAAAAAGGGCAAATAATGCATGGTTAAGGCAATGCCTGTGAGTGATAAATACAAGGGCGGAAGCCTTAAGGCGGGATAGCCAAGTCTTTAAGGTAAGGTGGAACGTTCCACAATGCCTCGGCCCTGAGGTTTGTATTGAATTCCAGTAGTATGACAAAATTGCAAGGTAGCACAAAACTGTTTAAAATTGGCACTGGTATATGGAGGACAATTATCTGTTTTAATATGTATTGGTTTACCCATTATGGAAAAGGCTGAAACAAGATGAGAAAGGACATCTTTGGTAGCCTCTCCAGAATGTGGTGATGCAAAAATAAAGCTGCTGAAGGTATCGATAGAAACATGTATATATTTGGTTTATCCAAATTCAGGAAAATGAGTAGCATCCATTTGCCAAACCTGATTTGGCAGTAATCCTCAGGGGTTAACTCCCAAGTGTTGAATCGGGAGAGAGAGAGCGCAAGCAGGGCATTCTTTTACTATTTCTCGTGCCTGTTGCCTGGTAATTTTACAAAGTAATCAAAGGCTCTGGGAATTTAGTTGGTGAAGATTGTTTAGCTCCATGGCCTTTTGAATCGAGCCACCAAAAATTGGAAAGATGGTAGGAGTTGCTGCATCAGCTTAAGCATTACCTGTGTTAGAGGACCGGAAAGATCAGAGTGTGCCCTGATGTGTCCTAAGAAAAATGGGTGTTGTTTGGCCTGAATTAGCTGCTGAAGCTGGTGAAACAGAAAGGCCGCATTGGAAGAAGCTTTAATGGCGGGTGAAATCTCCAGCAGGGGCACAGAATGAGCAATGTAGGCACTGTCTGTATGAATATTAACAGGATTATCACAAAATGTTATAAAAACTTGTGTTATGGCAAACAATTCCACAAACTGTGCTTAATGATAGACAGTATCAAAGGTGGTAGGCTGGTTATTTACAACAAAGACCGCACAGCCATTACTGGAACCCTCTGTAAAGACAGTAAGGGCTTGAGGACTGGGAGCCTTTTGAGTAATTTTGGGAAAATGAATGGATGTATCTGGACAAAATGTAAAAGGGTGTCATTGGGGACATGGTTATCAATTGTTCCCAAATGGCCTGATTGGGCAATACCCCATTCATCCCCTCTCTGTAGTAAAAATTGGGTTTGGTGATTAGTATATGGAATTAAAATATTATCAGGGTCTTTGCCAAAATGTTGTCGAGAAAGCAAACGACCTTTAATAATAATAGAAGCTACCTGAGCAAGATAAACGGTAATAAACTTGGAGGATGTGGTGGATAAATGGACCCAAAGCAAGGGAAGCCTTTATTTTTAAAATATGGATATCCTGTCAAAATTTTTCTGAGGGTATATGAGGAGCGTGTAAAAGAACCAGAACCAGAGGAAGGTTATAAGAAATTTGTGTAACAAACTGTTTGGCAATGGCTTCTGTGACTTGGTTTAATGCCTGTCATGCCTCGGGAGTAAGCTTTTGAGGGGAAGAGGGGTAGGAATCACCTCTCAAAATATCATTAAGGGGCAAAAGTACACAAGTGGGTAATTTTAAATATGTTCTTAGCCATTGAATATCTCCCAGTAATTTTTGAGAATCATTAAGGGTGTGAAGATGGTCCACAAGTAGTTGTATTTTAGGAATTTGGATCTGATTATCTTGAAGTTTAAGGCCCAAATAGGTATAAGGGTCCTGTGTTTAAACCTTATCAGGAGCTATCTGTAGTCTCAAGGTAGTGAGTGTTTTCTAAAGGTCCAAGTAACAATTATTAAGGTCATGGTAATTAGGTGCAGCAATTAAAGAATCATCCATATTATGTAAAACATAAAATTGTGGTCATCACTCTCTCACAGGGTCTACTGCTTGAACAGCTTATTTTTAGCAAAGACTAGAGCTGTTGGCCATACCTTGGGGAAGAACCTTCCATTGATATCTCTGCATAGGGCCGTGGAAATTAATGCAAGGGAGACTAAAGGCAAAATAGGGTCTATCCTCGGGATGTAAAGGAATGGTAAAAAAGCAAACTTTTAAGTCAATAACCATTTTACAATAGTTTTTGGGAATAGCCAGTGGTGTGGAAATTCCAGGCAGTAGTGCTCCCATCAGGCACATAACTTTATTAATGGCACACAAATATTGTAAAAGACGCCACTTGCCTGATTTTTTCTTGATAACAATAGGAGTATTCCATGGTGAGGTTGAGGGCTCTACATGGCCGGCTGCCAGCTGTTCCTTCACTAACATGGAGGCAGCCTCCAATTTTTCTGGGGGGTAAGGGGCCACTGATCCACCCACACAAGAGTCTGAGTCTCCAAAATAATTTTAGCTGCATGGGGTACAGGAGGGTCAGGAACCGACACTAAAAATCAGAATACCCAAGTCCATATGTATTTGTTTTTTTTTATTTGTTTTATAGTCCCCACCAGTCCTTGTCTCAGTCTCACAAGGCCTGTACCAGGGACAAAATTCATACAAAGCATTTGATGAGTCACCATGGAATTGGGACTGGCAAGAATAACTTCCATTTGACTCAAAATATCTCGGCCAGATAGGTTAACAGGGAGGTCAGGAACAATGAAAAGAGTGACAGTCACCTTATTACCCTCTTTATCAGTCCAGCTAAAAGCCCTAGAACTGACATGGAAATTTTTTGACTCTTAACCCTTTTAGATCATTCAAGGATGGGGTGATGGGCCAACCTGATGGCCAGTATTTGTGAGAAATAATTGTGGCATCAGCTCCAGTATCTAGAATTCCTTGGAATTCCTTTCCTTCAATAAGTAAGGTAAGGGTGGGTCTATTGTGAGAAATGGGCTGGACCCAATATACATCAGAGGAGCCGAGGGAGGCTGTCCCCCGTTGTAGGTTTGGGCAGTGGAAGCGCCTCCTGAATCCAAGGGAAGGAATGTTAATTGTGCAAGTCTTGTTCCTGCTGGGATGGCCGGAACTCCATTAATAGCTTTTGCCAGTATTTTTATTTCTCCAGTGAAATCATTATCATTAATGCCAGGGAAGACCTGAACACCATTTAACGTAGCAGAGGCTCTTCCAAGAATAAGGGCACTCGTATGAGATGAAGGGGGACCCATAATTCTAGGGGGTATTATCTGGTGCCCTTGCATTGAGTCTAATATTGTATCGGTGGTAGCACAGAGGTCCAATCCTGCGCTGCCTAGGGTGGCTAGTTGGAGGGAGGCAATTGTGGGGAAGAATTTTGTGGTAGGTTTGGAGTTTGGGAGGGAACAAACCTTATTGCCCCTGGTTTTGTCCTGGGGGAGGTCGTGGCCAGGGGCTGGCCCCACAGGGAGTTTCCTGAGAAGCAGGAAGAAATAGACTGTCTGAGGCCATTTGTCTTAGATCTACACTTACTGGCCCAGTGATGACATTTACCACATCTAGAACAAAGGGTAGCTGGGGGCGATTTAGCCCCAGTTTGAGGAGACGATATTCCTAGGCTTTGTTTGCCTTTCGGACACTTGCGTGCAAAATGGCCAGGTTGTTTACAAGTAAAGCAAGTACATGAGCCAGGATTGTGAAAGGCCTTGGTAAAGGGGGCACGTAGGGCGAGACCCATGGCATGGGCTGCACCCACCCCTGCACAGAGTCTAATAAAGTCCGAAAGTTTCCCTTTTTCCTTATGTGGTCGAAGAACATCCTGACATGGCGGGTTGGCGTTTTCAAAGGCAAGATGTTTTACAAAAGTTCTTTCGCTTTTGCTTGGTCCAAGCAAGCAATCTGCAGCTAGGTTAAGCCGGGGAACAAAGTTTCTATAAGGGTCGTTGGGTCCTTGTCAAATTTTTGCCAAAGAAGTGGTAGCCGAGCCCGTTTGAGGGAGGCATCTCCAAGCATGTAAGCCAGCCATCTGAATCTGCGCCAAAAGTCCAGCAGGGAAACGTGCCTATTTAGTTTTAGTGTCAAATGGCTCATAGCCCACTAGCTTAACATAAGTTCAGGATTTATAGGAGGCCTTAGTTAATTTTTTTTGAGCAGTTTCCTGACAGTGCTCCTTGAAATCTGCATTCCATAACAGGAAATCTCCGGCACTGAGGGTAGCTCGGTCTAAAAATTTCCAATCATTGGGAGTAAGCCATTGTGCGCTGTGGCTTTCTAATAAAGTCAACGTGTAGGGCACAGTGGGGCCATTGTAAGCACAAGTCTTTTTATGTTTTTCAAGAAAACGCAGGCTTAATTTTTTGTAGACACTCTGGGTTCCTTCTTGCCTAGGGGTGAACTCTTCATCCTCTGAGTCCTGATCTCCTTAATCCATTTCCCCCGCTTCCTCCTCTTGATCCTCCTCTAAGTCTTTGACCTCAGCCTTTGCAGGCATATCTATCTGACTGCGGGTGACTGGGAAGGCGAGAACAGGCTGATGGAGTGGCTTAGCCTTTGTATTAGACCACCGTGGGCCAGCTTTCATTGACTCCATGCCTAAGGCTAATGAACAGAGCTCAGAGTCAAGGGATCTTAATTCTTTTAAAAGTTTGATCTGTTCCCGTCTATGTTGGAGAGACTCTCACAAGGGAGCCAGGCTAGGCAAGGGAAGTGGGGAAAAAAATATCTGGGTGGCATTTTGCTCCTGAAGGGCTGGAGCACAAAAGGGAGGAGGGATATAGGAGGTAGGTAGATGTGTAAGTCCTATAGGCTGTGGCAGGGTCCTGAGAGGTGGCGCATCTTCTGAATGGTAGCTTGCTGCTTCCTTCTCCAAGGTAGCCTCTGTCCCAGGGGTCAATGTGTCTCTGGGATTTAAAACTCGATAAAGGCGTCTGGTAACCATTAGAGCCTTATTCATTAGGGTGGTATTTTGAGGGGGACCAGGAAGGTTCCCAGGGTCCTGGGGAGACTGAGAAGGGTCAATGTCTATACTAACTGATGGGCATGCCTTGGGGAGACGAGAGGTGTTTTGCATAGTCTCTTCTCCAATCCTGACAAGTTGTAAGGTACCATTGTCAAAGGGTGAACTTTTAAGAATTTCATTAATTAAGTTCCAGTAAGAAAATGTGGGAACTGGCACTTTTTCTGGGCCAAAGGTTTAATAATAATGCTTTAAACAGACTCTTACTCTAAGCCATCTTTTACCATCAATGGTCACTTCAAGGTGAAACCATGGACACAATTCTCCTATGTATTAGAAAAAATTTTAAGTCCTTTTTCTTAACACGCACCCCCATGTCTTGAAGGACTCCTTGAGGCCTGACAAAAACAAATCATGTGGCGAAACTGCTTGTCCCATGGTGGGTCACTCACCGTGCGTCATCCCCACTCTCCTCCTGGATCTGTCTCTTGGTGGTGTCTGCTGAGGCAATCGCAAGCTCCACTTGATGAAGTCTTCCAGGAGGACGGGGTTCCCAATGAGTCAAAGGCTCGAGCCCCAGTCAGTGAGTGCCAGTAGTCCCTGCTGGAAAGACACATCAACAGGGGCAGCGAACCTAGATGCGGAGGAATGAAGGAACAAGAGACACGAGAGATGACAGCATGACAGGAGTTCTGATCAAGCTGCAAACTTTTATTTTTCACACAGGGGCATTTATATGCTGGAGATGGGAAAGCTCTCTTATCCAAAGTTTCTGGATGTCTTCACAAGGTGAGATAAACTCAGGATGTTTCAGGAAGACAGATGGCAACAGGATGTCTCAGGGACACAGTTGGCTACAGGATGTCTCCCAGACAGGATGTCTCCATGGGGGCTGTTTCTTGTAAGTGTCAGGCTATTCTTTAAGGTGAATTCCTTCTACCCCTGACAGTCAGGGATTCAGTATTTCGAATGGAAAATTGGAAAAAGAATCCAATGTGTATTCAAAACAATGCCTTGACATTACCTTCATCCCAAGTAAGACACAATTAGAGGAGAAGAGTTAGAAAATCTGTGAATACACATCTGGAATAGAAAATGCTCAGGAGTTCACAACCTTGGAGGTGGTATAGGAGTTTCCAAAAGTAAGGGACAGGGTAAAAACTCCACAAACATGGAGCTCTGCTGGCCTAAAGATTTCTTGAGAAACTTCATCTGAAGTTGTTTTTAGGAGCTTTAGCTTCCTTTGTAATGAGACGATCAAAGCTGGGTCAGAATCTATGTGACCTAGAGGACATTGTTTCTTATTTTCCAATGAACATGAGGCAGCAGTGCTGAATTCTCTCTTTGTAGGTAAACTGTGGCCACTGGTGGCTAAGTGTCTCCCAGTGTGGAATGTGAAGCCATTGGTCATCCTCCAATTTTTGTGGTGTTTCTTGCAGCTGCACTGGGAGTTTGATATTTGCTTCACGAAATACAAGAAGTTCAACTGGGACACAGTGATGGAGGGAGTTCTGTCACGTGTGGTGGGTAAGGGTCTGCAGGAGAATGCACCAACAAGGCTTCTATCCCACATAGCTTGCCCCCTTGACCATAGCAATCTGATTGTAAACATTGCCCTGAATCCTCTCCATATAACAAGATGCCTTTACATACAAGGGTCTGTGGCTTGTAGCATGTCAGTCACAAACCATTTGGAAGCGAAGGGCAGATGCAGATGACCCGACCACAGATGTTTTAACACACACCTGCACACCACTGCTCTAGGCCGACTACTCAGCAGGCTCCAAATTACTGGCATCTCTGTTCTACACCATTTTCATGAAATCCAGTCAATCAAGGCACTGTCTGGAACACTGATGGTCATCAATAGGACATCCAAAGGTTCTCCATGGCCACCTGGTCATGGGAATGTCAAAAATTTAAAGGTGTTTATCTAGCCATTTTTCAAGGGTGAACTTGGAGGCACTGTGGGTTTCAATTCATTCAGGAACGATTAAATGGAGAGGAAGCTCATTTCAATGAAAGCTCTGGAGAACTATCACACGCAAGGCTTCCCAAAGACAGGCCAAAAGGTCCCATGAAGCCAGACCTACTGAGGTCTAAAATTTGAGGTCCATGTGTGTTTTGACTTGCAACTATGGCTGCCAAGTCTTTAAGAATAAAATCATGTGATATCCTTCCCGAGATTCCCAGTGCTCTGTGGAAAGCCAACCTGGGCCCAGATCTCACTTTCCAAGGGCGACTCTCATGTGTGGCCTCCTAAAATCCCAACACAATACAAGGCAATACTTCTTTGAGGTAAGTTCCAGAACTCAGTCTCTAAGGAGAATCACACCAGTGTTCAAGCCCAGGTGGACCCAGTCATCTATTCCAAGCGCCACACAAATGACCGCAATTAAAGTCAAGACACTCCCACATGGCCCTCATTTTCTTCCATATAGACACTCATCATAACCTCTGGCTGGAGGTTTCCATGAGGGGCACAGCCCAAGACAGTGTCCAAAATAAGCTCCCTTGCATCCATTTGCCTAAAGTCAGTGTGGCCGGGACATCCTTCCTGTGAACCAGGAGTGTTCAAAGAGGCCTGCCGTTAATATTGCTCTTATTCTCGATTTTGAGGCCTACTGACTGTGGGGTTTAGATTCTTTATGTTAATTGGAGTCATGAGAAAACCCAAGAACCTATGGTCTAGTGTCTGCAGGGCTTTGAAGAACTCATTTGACGCAAAGGATCTGTATTCTCAATGATGGAAGTCAGAAACCTTACAGAGGAAGGTGAGAGACTTCATCCACAATTACTGCTCTTTTGGCTTTTTGATTTGGATGCACACATGGGATTTTTCTTTAGATCCATCAGGTGCTGAGAATCTAAGCCACAGCCTCACACAGGGCCAAGAGGCTGATTCAGACACATCCCTTTCCAAAGCAATTAAGAAAGAGCCACAGGTAATGTCCATACATTTCCATTTGAAAACTGTTTTCTTCAGGCTTCAAAAAGGCGTAGCCTGAGGCAAAGACCTTCCTGACATTCAGGGCAACAGAAGGATATGTAAGCAAAAGGCCCAAAGCGGGGTTTCTCCACTGAGACTTTCCTGGTCACACTGATATCTGAGTTTTCTGAGATGCTCATCATTTCCTACAGCTCTCTAGTGCATGGCCGTATCACAGAGCGTGGAGGTGGTACATATCTTGGACACAATACCATTAGCGTATTCTGGAGATTGCCCATAATTCAGGTAGAGAACAGGAACTTAAGAAGATATTAGGTGTTGCCCATCCATTAGGCAAGCCGCAGACCATTCATAAATTGGGCAGAATGAATGCTGGGAAGATTTCTACTAGAAAGGACACATGTATTTATGCATTCTCTTTTCTATTGTCTACAACCATGGACACAGTGGGATACACAGACATAGAAAGACTAGCCTTGTCAAACGACTTACTAGAATCGGTTCACACCAAACCAAACAAACCGACTTTCTTACCTATTCTCAGAACATGAGACAAAACCACAAATACCCACACCCACACCCACACAGACCCCCAAGTACGTCTGTGACAATATGGAGTGTCGTTTGATAGTGGGCCATAATAAATTCCCTCATAATGGGCTGTCCTGTCTCAGATCTAGTCTCTGTGGCAAACTTTGTGAAGCTGTAAGGAGCCAGTGGTGAGCCACTATCTGCTTTCTCAGGAAAGGCCCCTCTTCAGAC
This sequence comes from Callospermophilus lateralis, assembly GCF_048772815.1. NCBI lineage: Eukaryota > Metazoa > Chordata > Mammalia > Rodentia > Sciuridae > Callospermophilus > Callospermophilus lateralis. The sequence continues at coordinate 1,506,984 of NW_027512722.1, read as the reverse complement.
CTTCCTGGCATTTGGCCATCCTCACATAAGTAGGTACCAAGAAAGACTGACTCTGTCTTTGGTAAATCCGAAAAATTTTGACCACTGGGACTGGGACTGGGACTGGCTCTGGATGCCTGGCTACCTGGATCCCAAGTTCAGAGAATGCCATCACCAAGGAAGTGAGGTGAGGTCACTTCCTTCAGGAACTGAATGAGGACCCTACCTTGGCAACCACTTTGTCCTAACAGTTGCTTCCAAGGGTCCCATGAGATGGAGGCTGCAACTACTTACTCTGACATTTTCACAAGTTAGAATGGTATACAACCATAGGCACCCAGGAACAGCTCTCCACATAGGCCTGGTTTGCTGCATCTTCTTTACATTAAGAAGAGAGAGGCTGATTCCGACACAACCCTTCATCCTGACCAGGTTGTTTGCCATGGAAGATGACTTTTGCTCTCTGAGGTCCTTAATAGCTGCCTACATCTTCTCCAGGGATCATTTCTTTAATGACCTTTGAGGTTCTCAGCAGATGAAAGATCCCTTAATTTCTGTCTTGTAAGACCAACTCTGTCCCTGCTCTTCTGTAAAGTTAGATTGAGGGAAGAGTGTATGGTTAGGGTTAATAACATGTTCAATCTGTGTTAGGAACTATTCTCCTCGATGAATAATGTTATTGGGAACCTACAATATTTATAAGAATATGTAGGTGAAATATATGTATGAAAACAGAAATCTAAGATTTGAAGCCCTGAAGGGCATTGGGCCCTTCATTGGGATACTTAGTGTTGACTTACTTTCTGCACAGATGTCTCAGATAAATCCATATACAATGGCATAGGACCTTGTACATTGGATGATTGAATGTGGAAGAGAACATCGAGTCAAAATGGTATAGTAGGTAAGATTAGGAAGATAGTTGGTAGGTTTTGGAAGGAGAGTGAGTATAGGATTTGGAAAAAAAAACTTCTTTAGCAATAGGGTTTCTGTTAGAGGGTGAAGGTAAATGTCAGCACATATGAAGATTCAGTCACAACGATGAACTTTGGAAAATATGTAGGAAATCAGATAATAACAGAGATATTACAAAATCAGGGAAAGTATAAAGTGAGTGATAGGATTAGACATTTTGAACAGGGTTGAGTTTGACTATATAATCTTAGGAAGAAACAAATATGTATTCACCAATAGGATTGACATTTGAGAGTATTAGGCAATGTGGACATGGATGTTTTTAGTAATCCCTGTTCACTTTCCTTTTAGGCTTTGGTACAATCATAAGTGTGACCTTTGCATTTTGTGTCCAGAATATTACTGTGATAAAATGTATATGTAGATCGTGTGACATGAGTATTTCTTCCAGCATTTCTGGGAGCAATGTTTTGAAGTCCTATAAATTAGTATTGGTGGTACAAAGAGGTATACACTGTGTCTATGAATATAGAGATAGTGCATGAATAGACCACACTGTGAATAAATAATATAACTGGTCCCACTTTAAATAATAGATTGAATTGATATCTGAAAATATATAAGAAATCTTATATCGATATACCATCATTCATTCCAACCAGCAATACATCTAATGGTAATATTAGGGTTATGGTTTATCACGAAGTGTCTTTGAGTTTTGCTTCAAAAGTGATCATGGAAATCGAAAATAATGTGTTTGGAAAGAAGTCTCATGAAAAGACCCATCAAAAACATGGAGGAACACACGTGTTCTGTAGAATAATGTGATTGAAAGTGAACAAAATGCCTATAAATTTGCAAAGTTTTGGATGAAATATATTTGCTATGATGAGCATAAACTGAAGAAATAGTAATGTACCAGTGTTGAATAAAATAAATGTCAAAATGCACAACATGTCCCATAGGAATCTACTTGCATTGATGTTAAACTGGTTCAGTTACTGTGGAAATATTAGGATTTGTATGCACCATTCACTGAAGATAGTTTTCAGTACTAGGAAACAAATATGTATTTCAGGTGAATGAATAATTTTGAGAATACTCTTGTGAAATTTTGATTATAAATATACATACTTGAATATGAATGAGTTTAGGGAGTGTATAACAAGATATATATTTCATATTTTGAAAAATCTGGAGAGTGTGTGTATATATATATATATATATATATATATACATACACAAACACACAGACATTAAAAATAGCATAATATATTCCAATTGAAATTCACCATGAAATATATGTCATCTACAGATCCAAATATATTTATTTTATTGAATATAGATTTATGTATAATGTTGTTCAACAAGGAAGCTCACTCATAGATTGAATTTTCAGTTCCAACAGCGTTTAGGAGGAGTGATCTCTTACAATTTGTATCTGCCAAGTCAGTCACCTCACAAGAATGTACGTGTGGTATCAGGTAAGATTCTATAATTGCATGTAAAAATATATGTGCTGAATAGGCTACAGAGAAAGGGATGCCTTGACATTACAATCACCGAGACTAAGGCACAATTAGAGGAGAAGAGATAGAAAATCTGTGAATAAATATCTGGAATGGAATGTGCTCAGGAGTTCACAACCTTGAAGACGGTAGAGGAGATTTCAAAAGTAAGGGACAGGGAAAACAGTCCACAAACATGGAGCTCTGGTTCCCTAAATCCTTCTTGAGAAACTGACTCTGAGTTTGGGCACTTGAAATATATGTTGTTGTCGGGAGATTTAGCTTCCATTGTAGTGAGACAATCAAAGCTGTGTCTGCATCTATGTTACCTGGAGGACATGGTTTCTTATTTTCCACTGAATATGTGGCAGCAGTGCTGAATTCTCTTTTGTAGGTAAACTGTGGCAACTGGGGGATAAGTGTATCCACATGTGGACTGTGAGGCCATTTGGTCATCCTCCACTTTTCGTGGTGTTTCTTGCTGCTGCACTGGGATTTTGGTATTTGCTTCATGATATACAAAGAATTCAACAGTTACCCGGTGCGTGAGTGAGTTCAGTCACTTTTGTTAGGTCAGGGTCTGCAGGAGAATGCACCAACCAGGCTTATATCCCACATGACTTTCCCCCTTTACCATAGCAACCTGATTCTAAACATTGCCCTGAATCCTGTCCATATGACAAGATGCCTTTACATACAAGGGTCTGCTGGCTGCACCATGTCAGTCACAAGCCATTTGGAAGCCAATGGAAGATCCACATGGCCCCACCACAGTTGTTTTATTACACACCTGCCCACCACTGCTGTAGGCCCACTCCTCAGCAGGCTCCAACTTCCTGGTATCTCTGTTCTGAACCATTTTCATGAAAACCAGTCAATCAAAGCACTGTCTTGTAATCTCATGATCAGCCACAGGATATCCAAAGATTCTCCAGTGCCACCTGGTCATGGGAAGTTTCAAAATTTCTTGGTATTTATCTAGCCATATTTCAAGGTTGAAGTTGGAGGCACTGTGTGTTTCATTTCATTCTGGAACTATTACATGGTTAGGAAGCTCATTTCAATGAAATCTCTGGAGAAGTCTCACAGGCAAGGCTTCCCAAACAGTGGCCAAATGATCACATGAATCCAGGCCCATTAGGATCTACATTGTGACATCCGTGTGTGTTTTGACTCTCATATATGGCTGCCAAGTCTTTCAGAATAAAATCATGTGGTAACCTGGCTGAGATTCCCAGTGCTCTGTGAACAGCCACCCTGGGCCTAGATCTCATTTTCCAAGGGTGACTCTCATGTGAATCCTCCTAAAATCCCAACACCATTCATGGCAATACTTCTCTGAGGTGAGGTCCACAACTCAGTCTCTAAGGGGAATCACAACAGAGTTCAAGCCAAGGTGGACCCAGTCATCCCTTCCAACGCCCACACATGACCACAATTAAAACCAAAACACTCCCACATGGCCCTCATCTTCTTCCATATGGACACTCATCATTACCTCTGGGTTGAGGTTTCCATGAGGGGCACAGCCCAAGACAGTGTCCAAAATAACCTCCATTGCCCCTCATTTGCCTAAAGTCAGGGTGGCCTGGACATTCGTCCGGGGAACCAGGAGTGAGCAAATAGGCCTGCTGTTAATATTGCTTTGCTCCTTCATTTTGAGGCCTACTGACTGTCAGGTATAGATTCTTTATGTGATTTGGATTCTGGAGAAAACCCAAGCACCTATGGGATAGCCTCTAAAGGGCTTTGAAGAACTCATTTGATCCAAAGGTTCCTATTCTCACTTGAAGGAGGTAAGGAACCTTACAGGGGAAGGCGAGAGACTTCTTCCATAATGATTGCTCTTTTGGCCAATTTATTTTTGGATGCAAACATGGGATTTTCTTTACATCCATCATGTGCTGAGAATCTAAGCCAAAGCCTAACACAGGACCTAGAGCCTGATTCAGACATATCCCTTTCCAATGCAATTAAGCAAAGAGTCACAGGTGATCCCCATTGATTTCCATTTGAAAACTGTTTTCTTTAGGCTTCCCAAAGGGGTGGCCTGAGGCAAAAAGCTTCCTGACATTGAGGGCAACAGAACAATAGGTACCAAAGCAGTATTTCTACACTGAGACTTTCCTGATCACACTGATATCTAAGTTTTCTGAGATGCTTGCCATTCCCTTCAGCTATCCAGTACATGGCCATGTCACAGAGCTTGGTGGTTGTACACATCTTGGACACAAAACCATGAGCCTATTCTGGAAAGTGGCCAGAAATCAGAAAGAAAACAGGAACTTAGGAAGATATCAGGGGTTGCCCATCGATAATGCAAGCCACAGTCCATTCATAAATGGGAAGTATGAATCCGGGGAAGCTTTCTACTAGACAGGACACATCCATTGAAGCATTCTCTTTTCTAATGTCTACAACCACGGACACAGTGGGATACACAGACCTAGAAACACTTGCCTTTTCAAACGACTTACTAGAATCAATTAACTCCAAACCAAACAAACTGCCTTTCTTACCTATTCTCAGAACATGAGACAAAACCACAAAACCACATCCACACCCACAAATGCACCTCCTTCCCCCAAGTAGGTCTGTGACTATCCGGAGTGTCCTCTGACTGGTGGGCCATACTATGTTTCCATGAAATGGCCTGTTCTGTCTCAGATCTGTTCTCCTTGTCCAACTCTGTGATGTTGACAGGAGCCAGCGGTGAGCCACAACCTGGTTTCTCAGGAAAGGGCCCTCTTCAGAGCTTTACTCGCATTTGGCCATCCTCACATCAGTAGGTACCATGAAAGACTGACTCTGTCCTTGGTAAATCCAAACAAGTGAGATCACTGGGACTGGGACTGGGACTGGCTCTGGGTGCCTGGCTTCCTGGACCACATGTTCAGAGATTTCGAACACCAAGGAAATGACGTGAGGTCACTTCCTTCAGGAACTGAATGAGGTCACTGCCTTGGCAAACACATTGTCCTAATAGTTGCTTCCAAAGGCCCCATTAGATGGAGGCTGCCCCTAGTTCCTGTGACACTTTCACAAGTTAGAATGGTATATCATCCATAGGCACTCCAGAACAGCTCTCCACACTGGCCTGTTTTGGTCCATCTTCTCTTCACTAAGAAGAGAGAGGCAGATTCAGACACATCCCTTCATCCTGACCAGGTCGTTGGCCATGGAAGATGACTCTTACTCTCTCAGGTCTTTCATAGCTGCCTACATCTTCTACAGGGATCATTTCTGCATGGACGTTTGAGGTTCTCAGCAGGTGGAAGATCCCCTAAATTCCTGTATTGTAAGACCAACTCTTTCCCTGCTCTTCTGTAAAGTTAGATTGAGGGAACAGTGTATGGTTAGGGTTAATAACATGTTCGATTTGGGTTAGGAATTGTTCTGCTGTATGAATAATGTTATTGGGAACCTGCGATATTTATAAGACTATAGAGGTGAAATATAAGTATGAAAACAGAAATCTAGGAACGATTGGAAGCCCAGAAGGTCATTGGGCACTTGATTGGTATACATAGCTTTGAATTACATTCTGCACAGATGTTTCAGTTAAATAGATAATCATGGTAATAGGACCTTGTACATTGGTTCATTGAATATAGAAGAGAACATCCACTCAAACTGGGATAGTTGGTAGGATAAGGAAGATAGTTGGTAGGTTTCAAAAGAAGACTGAGTAAAGCATTTGGACCAAAAGTTCTTTAGCAATAGGGATTCAGTGAGAGAGTGAATGTCAATGTCAGCACATGTGAAGAGTCATTCACAATGATGAACTGGAGAAAAGGTGTAGGAAAGCATTTATCAATAGAGACATTAGGAAATCAGGCAAAGTTCAAAGTGTGTGATAGGAAAATACATTTTTATCAGGGTTGAGGTTGAATATATAATGTTAGGAAGAAACAAATATGTAGTCACCAATAGCAATGATATTTGAGAGTGTTAGGGAACAAGGACATGGATGATGTTAGTAATACATGGTCACATTCAATTTAGGCTTTGGTACAATCATAAGTGTGACCCTTGTATTTTGTGTCTGGAATATTACTGAGATAAATATATATGTATATCAGGTGAGTAGAAAATTCATGATGAAATATATATCATCTACAGATCCAAAAATATTCATTTTACTTAACATGGATATATAGGTGAAATATAAGTATAAAAACAGAAATCTAAGTAAGATTTGAAGCTCAGAAGTGCATTGGGCAATTGATTGGGATACATAGCATTGAATTACGTTCTGCATACATATCTCAGATAAATCGATAAACAATGGCATATGACATTGTACCTTAGATGATTGAATGTAGAAGAGAACATCCACTCAAAAAGGGATAGTCGATAGAATCAGGAAGATAGTCAGTATGCTTTGGAAGAAGAGTGAGTATAGGATTTGGACCAAATTCATTATCAATAGGGTTTCGGTTAGAGAGTGAATGTCAATGTCAGCACATTTGAAGGGTCAGTCACAATGTTGAACTGGGGAAAATATGTAGGAAAGCAGATATCAATAGAGACATTACAAAATCAGGCAAAGTATAAAGTGAGTAAAAAAAATAGACATTTTCAACAGTTTTGAGATTGAATATATAATCTTAGGAAGAAACAAATATGTAGTCACCAATAGGATTGACATTTGAGAGCATTAGGCAACCTGGACATGGATGTTTTTAGTAATCCATGTTCAGTTCCCTTTTAGGCTTTGGTACAATCATACGTGTGACTTTTGCATTTTGTGTCCTGAATATTACTATGATAACATGCATATGTAGAATCAGTTGACATGAGTATTTCTTCCACCATTTCTGGGAGCAATATTTTGAAGACGTATAAATTAGTATTGGGTGTACAAAGAGGTGTACCCTGTGTCTATCAATATAGAGGTAATGCATGAATAGACCATACTGTGACCAAATAATATAACTGGTTCCACTTTAAATAATGGATTGAATGGATACCTTTAACTAAGTAAGAAATCTTATATTGATATACAATCATTCTTTTCCACCACTTATACATGTAATGGTAATATTAGGGTTATGGTTTATCATGACGGGTGTGTGAGTTTTGCTTCAAAAGTGATAATGGAAATCAAAAATAATGTGTTTGGAAAAAAGTCTCATGAAAAGAGCAGACAAGAAACATGGAGGAATACATGTGTTCTGTAGCAGGAAGTGATTGAAAGTAAAAAATTATAAATTATCTAAATTGTGGATGAAATATGCATCCTATTATGTGCATAAACTGGAGAAATAGTAATATACCAGTGTTGAATAAAAATGAACGTCAAAATACACATTATATCCCATAGGAATATTCTTGCATTGATGTTAAACTGGGTCAGTTACTGTAGAAATATTAGAATTTTTTTTGGTGTTATAATACAATTTATTTTAGCATTAGCATGCCACAGAAGGTAGAGGGAAGAGCAATGGATTTTCAGTTATAGCATTAATTATCTAACATTAAATGACTACTTTGGGGAGTGTAGAAATTACATAAGGCTATATAACATTTTTTTCTTATTTAACATTCATAAAACCTTGGAATTATGGTAATATTTCTAGTTTTTCATTTTTTAATTTTTCAGTTTGTGATAGACCTTCATTTTATTTATTTGTATCTGGTGCTGAGAATATAACCCAGTGCCTCACAAATGGTAGACAAGCATGATACCACTGAGCCACAAACCCAGGCCCTCCACTTTTATCTTATCATCAAACACTCCTCTCCCTCTTCTTTTCTCACTTTCTTCCTCATTTTCTTCCTTCTTTCTCTTCCTTTTTCATTATCCCTCCATATGTATTTTTCTCTCATGTCATTACAAACAGTAGTATGCTATGAAATTTACATTTAAGACAGTTTTTTATAGTCATTCTTTTTTCTTGAGAAAATTTAAAAATTATAATCACCTGATAGATATATTACAATACATTAATTATACATATTATCTATATTCATGCATATGTATTACATATGTTATATATATATATATATATATATATATATATATATATATATATATATATATATATATATATTTTTAAGTACTTTGATTAGCCTGTTTGAAATAATATAGACAAAATCTTTCTTAATTCTCAAGTCTTCCAGAATTAACATCTTACAGTGAAAATCAAATAAACATATTTAAGTAAAAGGGTATCATTCTTATTTATCAATACTTGTCCATTATATTACTGTGATAAAATGTATATGTACATCAGGTGACATGAGTATTTTTTCCACCATGTTGGGGAGCAAAATTTTGAAAACTTATAAATTAGTACTGAGGATACAAATTGTTGTAACCTGTGTTGATGAATCTAGAGATGATGCATGAATAGACAATATTGTGAATAAATTATATAACTATTTCCAACTTTAAATAATGGATTGAATTGATATCTGAAAATATATAGCAAATCTTATATTGATATACATACATTCATTCCAACCAGTTATATATCTAATGGTAATATTAGGGTTACGGTTTATCATGAAGAGTGTGAGTTTTGCTTCAAAAACGATTATGGAATCGAAAATAATGTGTTTAGAAAGAAGTCTAGTGAATAGACCATAAAGAAACATGGAGTAATATATGTGTTCTCAAGGAGAAAGTGATTGAAATTGAGCCAAATGTCTATAAATTTGTGTACTTGTGGATGTAAGATATATCCTATGATTTCCATAAACTGAAGAAATAGTAATGTGCCAGTGTTGAATAAAAATGAACTTCAAAATACACATCATGTCCCATAGGAATCTACTTGCATTGATGTTAAACTGGGTCAGTTACTGTAGAAATATTAGGATTTGTAAGCACCATTCATTGAAGTTAGTTTTCAGTACTAGGAAAGAAATATGTATTTCAGGTGGTTGAATATTTCTGAGAATAATCTTGTGAAAAGTTGATAATAAATCCACATACAGGAACATGAATGAATTTAGGGAGTGTTTAATAATACACATATGTTTCATGTTTTGAGAAAAAAAATATATCTCATGGAGAAATATTACAAAGAAAATTTGACAAGATTTATAACACATACCCTTGATTAAGCAGAAGGCAAATCAAAGTATACACCATGCCTCCTATGGAAGGCCTGTATTTCTTTTCGGTTAGGTTTCTTTTTATCCATCATATTAGGATTAGTTTTCAGATTCTAGTCGGGTATGTGTTAGTGTCAGGGATCAGTATTTAAAATGGAAAATAGGAAAATGAATCTAATGTGTATGCAAGTATGTGCTACACAAAAATCTTGCCAATCTCATCCAGAACAATTCCTTGACATTAACTTCACTCCAAGTGAGACCCAATTAGTGGTGAGGAGTTCGAAAACCTGTGATTACATATGTGGAACTGAAAATGCTCAGGAGTTCACAACATTCGATGTGTTAGAACAGTTTCCAAAAGTAAGGGAGAGGTTAAAAACTGCACAAACATGGAGCTCTGCTGGCCTAAAGACTTCTTGAGAAACTTTCTCTGAGGTTGGGCACATGAAATATATGTAGTTGTCAGAAGATTTAGCTTCTTTTGTAGTGACACCATCAAATCTGGATCTGCATCTATGTGACCTGGAGAAAATGGTTCCTTATTTTCTAATGAACATGAGGAAGGAGTTCTGAATTCTCCCTTTGTAGGTAAACTGTGGTCACTGGTAGTTAAGTGTCTCCCCTTGTGGTCTGTGAAACCATTTGGTCATCATCCTCCATTTTCGTGGTGTTTCTTACTGTGGCACTGGGAGTTTGGTATTGGCTTAATGAAATACAAGTAGTTCAACAAGGACACAGTGCTGGAGGGAGTTCTGTCACGTGTGGTTGGTCAGGGTCTCCAGGAGAATGTTCAAAACAGGGGTCTATCCCACATAGCTTTCCCCCTTGACTATAGCAACCGGATTCTGAACATTGCCCTCAAACCTCTCAATATAACAAGATGCCTATACATATAAGGATCTTTGGCCTGCACCATGTCAGTCACAAGTCTTTTGAAGCCAATGGCAGATCCACGTGGTAAAACCACAGGTATTTATTCAGAAACCTATAGTCCACTGCTCTACACCCACTACTCAGGAGGCTCCAACTCACTAGCATCTCTGTTCTACAACATTTTCATGAAACCCAGTCAATCAAGGCACTGTCTGGTACACTCATGATCAGCAATAGAACATCCAAAGTTTCTCCAGGGCCACCTGGTCATGAAAATTTCAAAAAAATTCATGGTATTTATCTAGCCATTTTTCAAGGATGAAGTTGGAGGCACTGTGGGTATCAATTCATTCAGGAACCATTACATGGTGAGGAAGCTGATTTCAATGAAAGCTCTGCAGAACTCTTTAAGGCAAGGCTTCCCAAAGAGTGGCCAAAAGGTCACATGAAGCCAGGCCCATTGAGGTCTTGAATGTGAGGTTCATGTGTGTTTTGACTCTCAACTATGGCTGCCAAGTCTTTCACAAAAAAATAATGTGATATCCTGGCTGAGATTCTCAGTGCTCTGTGGAAAGCCATCTTGGGAAAATATCTCAGTTTCCAAGGGCGATGCTCATGCGTGGCCTCCTGTTTTCCCAACACAATTCATGGCAATACTTTTCTGAGGTCAGTTCCAGAACTCAGTCTCTAAGAGGAATCACAGCAGAGTTCAAGCCCATGTGGACCCAGTCATCTCTTTCAACCGCCACACAAATGACCACAATTAAAACCACAAGTCTCCTACATGGCACTCATCTTCTTCCATAAAGACACTCATCATAACATCTGGCTGGAGGTTGCCATGAGGGGCACAGCCAAAAACAGTGTCCAAAATAAGCTCCCTTGCCCCTCATTTGCCTAAAGTCAGGGTGGCTTTGACACCCTTGTTGTGAACCAGAAGTAATCTGTAAGTGTAAAAGAAATTGAAATTAATGTGTAAAATTTAAAGTTTAAAAGACTGGCTGTTGCAAAGTTTCTAAGCTGCAAGGTCTGAGTTAAAATGTAAAGGACCAGGTATTGTTACGTTCCTATGCTATACACAAAACCTGAAATTCCTGTAGCTTGTAGGACAATTCCCGGACTGCCCAGTAAATTTTCCCCTGACTGCCTGATTGTTTAATAACCTAGTACCCTTTGTGGCCTGGCACATAGGCATCACAGGGCCTAAACCAATCAGTTTCAATGTGTACCCCACTTTAGAACTGACCTATCACTCCTGCCAGACCTGTTCCCACCAAAGAATGAACTAATCATCTTTGGAATTGTTGTTTGATTTTCCCGTGGTGTATGATGATTTTTTAAAAGAGACTGTGATGTATGTAAAGTCCCGCCCTCCCCAAAAAGTGTACTTAAGCACTGCTCAACTCCTGCTTGTGGCTCTGGGCTGCTCTCCCTTCTTGAGTGAGCACGGAGCCCCAGCATGATGGATTGGAACTCAATAAATGCTTTTTGCTGTTGCATGATCCGCGGTCTCTTGGTGGTCTCTTCCTCCGACATTCGCTGAACCCTTAATTTTGGTGAGTTGGCCGGGAATCGTGCAGCACTGAACAAGGAGATCCCAACGGAACCCTCTGAGGGTAAGAAAGGCGCCTCTTTCCATTTTTCCTTGTGATCGCTCAGAGCTTTTTGTTCAGGTTTGGTTTTTCGGTTTTCGGTTTGGGTTGGCAGAGTGGCTGCCAGCAGAGCGTGTAAGTTCCCCCTGGCAGTGGTGGACAAACGTGTCCTAAAGCCACCGGCCACGTTCTTGCAAGGGACACCTTGAAGGACTCGGGGAGGGACAGATGTGATCTCATTAGGTGAGGAGATATGGAAGTGCCCTCATTAGGTGAGGAGGGACAGATGAGCCCTCATTAAGTGACTCTGTTGCAAACCCATCAGGTCTTGCTGGCTACTTTTTTCTCTCAGGTTGAATTCACTGTCTGTCTTTGTGGTGTAACTCATCAGGTTATGCCAGTTACTGGGTTCTAATCTTTACTTCTGAACTCGTGTTAAACGTTAACTGTGTGCCCGTGTTTGTGTTACGTTTGTTTTGTCCTTGTCTCTGTTTGAGTAACTCTCATTATGGGACAAAGCCATTCCATGCCTCTGTCCCTGAAGCCTTTCCTGGTCGCTGCCTCCAATCTGACCCCTTTGCCCACAATCCTATAACTCAAAACTTCTGCTCCTCCCCCTCTTCCCTCCATTCTCCCTGAGTCACAAGATTGTTGATCTTGGGGTTGTGAACAAACGGGAGCTGCATGATGGTCTTTGTGTGTCTTTTTGTCTGTGTTTCTGTTAAATGTGATGGCATTGTTTGGACCGATGCAGAGTCCCGAGTTCCAACCTGCCTTAGATGTGTGGAAATAACTTTAGCTAAAATTTAACCTAAAGCTTCTTCTGTGAGGGACCAAAAGTCAATAGAACCACCAGCTTTTCTGTTCTCACCTTTTACACCTCTCTTAGCTGTGTTTTAAAGAACTTTGATAAACTTTTCTTCTCTTTGTTAAGCGAGATTAGGGAAGCAGTGATTTCTTTTCTTCCCATAGTTGGCTTGAGCACGCCCACTGCAGATGGAAATGCCTGGGGTCTAAGAACATTGATATCTCGCTTAAACTTTTCTCAAAACCCTATCCTCATTATTAAATTGTTATTAATTGGCTTTGGGGATGGGAACCAAACCTACAGTCATAAATTTTGACACACCAGTGGGGACTTTCAATGAACCACACTCTGCCCTCTTGGGGAAGCCTAGCACTCAAAACAATTGCAAGCAGAGGATGAATTTTTTGGAAGCTGACTACTGAAAAGGTGGGTGATATAGAATATGCCTGGTGCCTGGGGTCAAACCACCAGAAAGACTAATCCTGTAAGTACATGGTGAGGCTAAGGGACTCCCAGCAGGTGCCAGAGCCATTTTGCTGTGGGGAACTCCCTTATTCCTTACCTGCACTTTAAGGATTGCTCCACCTCTGTTTACTTAACAAAAGGGACCATGAATGCAGTAATATGTTGATATTTTAGATTGTTTCTTGGGGATGATCTTGGCTGGAATTGTATTTAAAAGATGATATTTTTAATTGTAACAATCTGGTATCTGAAGGGGTTTCTAAAGCATTGCACTATCTTACAGATAAAAGTTGGGTTTAAACAAGAGTTTAGTTTGATTTAAGATAGCTGATGCTAGAAAACTTAAATACTTCGGATAAAAAAATAATTAAAGAGTTTTAATTTTGAACTAGGTAGCCTGAGAATATTTCACTAGATATACCAGTGCATTAACTTGGGCAAAGATAATAAATTATGATATGATATCTGTTCCCTTCAATGTGTAAGATTTTTTTAAAAACGTGCTAAATTAAAACGTTGGTCTGGCTTAGTGAAATGACATTAATTAGCAACAGTCTTGGAAATTTTTAAAGCTTAATTTGGGATACAAATGGTAGTCTGTGGTTGTTTTTAAATTTTTTTCAAGAAGTTTAATGTAGCTTACTACTACTTTAGAAACTTCAGAACAAAGAAAGTGGCTTAATGATCCTAGAGAAACTTCTTATGATGGTGCCTTTAATATTATCAAAAAATGATCATATTTTCAGTTTTTTGTGGTGAGGCTAAGGGACTCAAGATTTTCTAGTGTAGAAAAACATAAAGATATAAAATTTTGAAAATTACATCTTAAACTTGCATCATAATTTTCAACATTAAAACCTGGAAATTATGACTTATAGCTAAAATGCCTTAGGCATGAGGTTTCTGCTCAGAACTCCAGCCTTCACAGTTTTCAAGTCCTCAGCCAGGACTTAAGTTGATATGCAAATAAAAGAAGCCTGCAGCACTCAGCAGGAGACAGATAAAAAGGAGTAAAAGTGTCTTTTTACCTGAACTCAAACTAGATCCAAACAAAAAGTACATTATATGGTATTTACTAATTACTGGCCAGTCATCTTTTTTGGCACTCTTGCTTTTTCTTAGATTCTGTATTTTTTATTTTTTGAGCTCATGATCTTGATCCTGCAGATGGGTTAATGTTTTCTGATCAGTTCTATTTTTGATCAACTGTGGAGTTTTTAAACATTGCAATGGATATTTCACCTGAAAAAGCTACAAGGCCTTCACTATTGTGTTATGTGTTACACTTGTGTTACGTGTTGTATGTTGGTATGTCTGTATGTGTGTATGTCCATATATCATGCAGTGATATGACAATTGACAGATGAGGAGCGCTCATAAAATATTTAAAAATTGATATAAATATCTTGGATTCACGTGATTCAAATGGTTCAATTCAAATTGGGTAAACAGATAAAAATAAAGATGTCTTTAGAATTAGGCCTATAAGTTTTCTAGGTGTACAAACAGGCCCTAATAAAATGTTGATGTCTACAAAATAATCTGCTTAAATTCAGAAATTTATAAGTATTGTTTCAAAATGTGAACAGAAAGAGGTTCACAGATGGAAAAGAGAAACTAAAAGTTTCCAGATATAGATTTAATAGAGGGAAAATGTGTTTCTCGATAAGAGAGTCTGTATGATTAAGTAATTAAAATGGTTTAAGTAAATAATAAAAAGGTTTGTGTAAGTTGGTTATATGTGTAAGTTTTGAGCAAGTAATCTTAAAAAATTAAACAGCTGGTTAAACAATACTGTTTTTATAAAATAATGCCAGGTTATTTCTTTAAAAAGCTAAACTTGGTTAATACAAAAACATCAATGTAATTGTGGTGTTAATGTGTTCATATCTTCCAGGTATACAAGTGTGTAAGGTAGAAGCTTCAAAAGAGCATTGTATCATGCTGGTGTTCTAAGGTTGTATGGTAATTCTAGGCTTAAAATAAAACATGTTGGAGATTTATGTGTATCATTTGTGTTGTATAATTGGACTTGTTATCAAAAAGATATGTACAGTTACATGTTACTTTTTACACTTAGATACAATTTAAAAGTATTTTTAAGTTAAGTAGAGCCTAATCTCTGTGAAGGTTTTATTGTAAAACACAAAGGCAATGCCCATTCATTTCCATGTGAAAACTGTTTTCTTCAGGCTTCAGGAAGGAGTAGCCTGAGGAAAAGACATTCCTGATATTCAGGGCAACATAACAATAGGTAATCAAAAGGCCCAAAGCAGGGTTTCTCCACTGAGACTTTACTGGTCACACTGATATCAGAGTTTTCTGAGATGCTTGCCATTCCCTTCAGCTATCCAGTACATGGCCATGTCACAGAGCTTGGAAGTGGTACATATCTTGTACACAAAACCATGAGCCTATTTTGGAGAGTGGCCAGAATTCAGGAAGGATACAGGAACGTAAGAAAATAGTAGGTGTTGCCCAATGATAAGGCAAGCCACAGTCCATTTATAAAATGGGCAGGATGAATGCTTGGAAGTTTTCTCTTTGACAGAACACACCCATTGAGGCATTCTCTTTTCTAATGTCTACAACCATGGACACAGTGGGATACACAGACATAGAAACACTCGCCTTGTCAAAGGACTAACTAGAAACAGTTCACTCCAAACCAAACAAACCCCCTTTCCTAACTATTCTTAGAACATGAGAAAAAACCACAATCCCACTCAAACACCCACAAAGTCACCTCCTTCCCCCAAGTAGGTCTGAAACTATCCAGAGTGTCCTCTGACTGGAGGGCCATACTATGTTCCCCAGAAATGGCCAGTCCTGTCTCAGATCTGGTCTCCTGGGTCAACTCTGTGAAGTGGTCAGGAGACAGCAGTGAGCCTCTACCTTCTTTCTCCGGAAGGGCCCGTCTTCAGAACTTTCCTGGAATTTGGCCATCCTCACATCACTAGGTACCACAAAAGACTGACTCTGTCCTTGGTAAATCCAAACAAGTGAGACCACTGTGACTGGAGCTTGGACTGGGTCTGGATTCCTGGCTTCCTGGTACCCAAATTCGGAGAGTTCCATCAACAAGGATGTGAGGTGAGGTCACTTCCTTCAGGAACTGAATGTGGTCACTGCCTTTGCAACCACCTTGTCCTAAAATTTGCTTCCTAGGGTCTCATAATATGGAGGATGCCCCTACTTCCTGTGACACTTTCACAAGTTCGAATGGTATAGAAACCATAGGCACCTGGGAACAGCTCTCCACACAGGCCTAGTTTGGTCAATCTTCCCTACATTAAGAAAAGAGAGGATGATTCAGACACATGCTTTCAACCTGACCGAGTTGTTTGCCATGGAAGATGACTTTTGCTCTCTCAGGCCTTTCATAGCTGCCTGCATCTTCTCCAGGGATCATATCTGCATGGAAATTTGAGGTTGTCAACAGGTGGAAGATCCCCTACACCCCTGTATTGTAAGACCAACTCTGTCCCTGCTCTTCTGTAAAGTTGGATTGAGGGAACAGTGTATAGTTAGGATTAATAACATGTTCGATTTGTGTTAGGAATCATTCTGCTGGATGAATAATGGTATTGGGAACCTGCAATATATATAAGAATATACAGGTAAAATATAATTATGAAAACTGAAATCTAGGTAAGATTTGAAGACCAGAAAGGCATTGGGCCCGTGATTGGGATACTTAGCTTTGAAGTATGTTCTGCACAGATGTCTCAGATAAATCAATATACAATGGTATAGGACCTTGTACCTTGGATGATTGATTGTTGAAGAGATCATCCAGTCAAAAAGGGATAGTCGTAAGATTAGGTAAATAGTCTGTAGGTTTAGAAAAAAGAGTGAGTATAGTATTTGGACAAAAAGTTCTTTAGCAATAGGGTTTCGGATAAAGAGTGAATGTAAATGTCAGCACATGTGAAGAATCAGTCACTATGATGAACTGGGGAAAATATGTAGGAAAAGAGATATCAATAGAGACATTAGGAAATTAGACAAAATATAAAGTGAGTGATAGGATTAGACATTTTCAACATGGTTGAGGTTGAATATATAATCTTGGGAAGAAACAAATATGTACTCACCAATAGGATTGACATTTGAGAGAATTAGGCATCCAAGACATGGATGTTTTTAGTAATCCATGTTCACTTTCCATTTAGGCTTTGGGACAATCCTAAGTGTGACCTTTGCATTTTGTGTCCAGAATATTACTGTGATAAAATGTATATGTAGATCAGTTGACATGAGTATTTCTTCCACCATTTCTGGGAGCAAAATTTTGAAGATATACAAATTATTATTGGGGGTACACAGAGGTGTACCCTGTGTCTATCAACATAGAGATAATGCATGAATAGACCATACTGTGATTAAATAATATAACTGATTCCACTTTAAATAATGGATTGAATTGATATTTGAAAGTATGCAAGAAATCTTATATCGATATACAATCATTCATTCCCACCAGTTTTACATCTAATGGTAATATTAGGGTTATGGTTTATCATGACGGGTGTGTGAGTTTTGCTTCAAAAATGATAATGGAAATCAAAAATAATGTCTTTGGAAAAAGTCTCATGAAAGGAGCAGTCAAGAAACGTGGAGGAATACATGTGTTCTGAAGCAGGAAGTGATTGAAAGTAAAACAAATGCGTATAAATTTGCTAAATTGTGAATGAAATATACATATTATGATGTGCATAAACTGGAGAAATAGTAATGTACCAGTGTTGAATAAAAATGAACGTCAAAATACAATTATATCCCATGAGAATCTTCTTGCATTTATGTTAAACTGGGTCAGTTACTGTAGAAATATTAGAATTTTTTTGGTATTATAATACAATTTATTTAAGCACTAGCATGCCACAGAATGTCGAGGAAAGAGCAATGGATTTTTAGTTATCGCACTAGTAATCTATCATTAAATGACTATTTTTGGGAGTCTAGAAATTACATAAGGCTATGCAACAATTTTTTTATTTAGCATTCATAAAAACTTGAAATTTTGGTAATATTTCTACTTTTATTTTAATTTTTTCAGTTGTTGATCGACCTCATTTTATTTATTTATATGTTGTGATGAGAATATAACCCAGTGCCTCACACATGCTAGCCAAGCATGTTTCCACTGAGCCAGACACCCAGACCCTCCACTTTTATCTTATAATCAAACACTCCTCTCCCTCTTCTTTACTCACTTTCTTCCTCATTTTCCCCCTTCTCTCTCTTCCTTTTCCATTTTCCCTCCATAGGAGTTTTTCTCTCATGTCATTACAAACAGTAATATGCTATGAAATTTACATTTAAGAATGTTTTTTATAGTCATTCTTTTTTCTTGAGAAAATTTAATAATTATAATAACCTATAGATATATTACAATACATTTATTATACATATGTATCTATATTCATGCATATGTATTACATATGTTATATATATACATATATATTTAAAAGTACTTTGATTAGCCAGTTAGAAATAATATAGACCAAGTCTTTCTTAATTTTCAAGTCTTCCAGAATTAACATCTTACAGTGAAAATCAAATAAACATATTTAAGTAAACAGGTATCATTCTTATTTATCAATACTTATCATTTAAGTTTTTATATTACATTAAGCTGTAATATGGCATATTAACTCTTATGAATTAGAGAAATTTCATTTGAACAACCTATTATTTAAGGACCATATGCACTGACATTTTAAATGGCTTTCTTGTGATTTTAATTTCTATCAATTGCATATTTATTGCCAAATACTTATATTATTAATTTTCATATTCATGATTGATATAAAGTCAATTGTTTAATTCTTCTTGTAAGTAGTTACTTATTACAGTAGGGACAGTATTAATAATTCTACATCTTTATAAGAAAAATGGTACAAAGATATTTTCATGCAAAATTAAGAATAATCGCATGCTCTAAATGTTTGATTGTAGATACATATAATAAAGAGCTTTTGATGAGTTTCTTCCCCAGTAAAACATAAAATGCAAAGATGTAGTTGGGTATGTATTTCCAAATAAAGATAATAAAAAATACACATTATCAGCTAGAAACTATCAAATAAAAGATGAAAAGAACAATCCAACACATTGTACGAACTTGTCAGAAGAGGTAGCCTAAGACTAGACCTGGTCCATGACAAAATATTCACGAAAAAAATGAAATATGAAAAATATAGGAAATGATATGAATTTTTCATGAAGGTAGGTGGATTATCCTTTAATCTCAATATATGTTCATTTTTAAAAGCCAGTTTTCTGGTAAAATAAATTTGTGATATTTACAACTACACAAAACAAACTTTCTGCTTATCAAAATGAATGCATCTCAACTCTTTTTTAGCTGATTTCTTCCCACTCAATTTTAAA
This sequence comes from Callospermophilus lateralis, assembly GCF_048772815.1. Classification (NCBI taxonomy): domain Eukaryota; kingdom Metazoa; phylum Chordata; class Mammalia; order Rodentia; family Sciuridae; genus Callospermophilus; species Callospermophilus lateralis. Next base: position 1,487,377 of record NW_027512722.1, on the reverse strand, counting down.
CCTTTGTTTATTTATTTTTATTGGTTTTTCAAAACATTACAAAGCTCATGATATATCATCTTTCATACATTTGACTCAAATGGGTTATGAACTCCCAATTTTCCCCAAATACGAATTGCAGAATCACATCAGTTACACATTCACATTTTTACATAATGTCATATTAGTGACTGTTGTCCTCTGCTACCTTTATTATCCCCTACTATCCCCCCTCCCCTCCCATCCTATCTTCCCTCTCTTCCTCATCTGCTATTCTTCACTTCTCTCTCTTGTTCCCGCCTTTCCCCTCTCAACGTCTTATATGTAATTTTATGTAACAATGAGGGTCTACTAGCATTTCCATATGCTTTCCCTTCTCTCTCCCTTTCTCTCTCCCACTCATCTTTGTTTAATATTAATCTTTTCCTCATGCTCTTCCTCACTGTTCTATTCTTAGTTACTCTCTTTTTATCAAAGAAGACATTTGCCATTTTTTTAAGGATTGGCTAGCTTCTCTTAGCATAATCTGCTTTAATGCCATCCATTTCCCTGCAAATTCTATGATTTTGTCATTTTTTAGTGCTGCATCCATCGTGTATAGATGCCACATTTTTTTTATCCATTCATCTATTGAATTGCATCTAGGTTGGTTCCACAGTCTAGCTATTGTGAATTGTGCCACTATGATCATTGATGTGGCAGTATCCCTTTAGTACACTCTTTTAAGATCCTCAGGGAATAGTCCGAGAAGGGCGATAGCTGGTTCAAATGGTGGATTCATTCCTAGCTTTCCCAGGAATTCCCATACTGCTTTCCATGTTGGCCTCACCAATTTGCAGTCCCAACAGCAGTGTACAAGTGTCCCCTTTTCCCCACATCCTCGTAAACACTTGTTGTTTGACTTCATAATGGCTGCCAATCATACTGGAGTGAGATGGTATCTTAGGGTGGGTTTGATTTGCATTTCTCTGACTGCTAGATGTGGTGAGCATTTTTTCATGTACTTGTTGATTGATTGTATGTCCTCCTCAGTGAAGTGTCATTTCAGGTCCTTGCCCCATTTGTTGATTAGGTTATTTGTTATCTTATTGATAGTTTTTTTTGAATTCTTTGTATATTCAGGATATTAGGGCTCTATCTGAAGTGTGAGGGGTAAAAATTTGTTCCCAGGATGTAGGCTCTCTATTTACCTCTCTTATTGTTTCTCTGGCAGAGAAAAAAAACTTTTTAGTTTAAGTAAGTCTCATTTTTTTATTCTTGTTAATAAGTCTTGGGCTATGTGCGTCCTATTAAGAAATTTGGAGCCCGACCCCACAGTATGTAGATCATAGCCAACTTTTTCTTCTATGAAATGCAGTGTCTCTGATTTTATATCTAGATCCTTGATCCATTTTGAGTTAAATTTTGTGCATGGCGAGAGAAGGGAATTCAGTTTCATTTTGTTGCATATGGATTTCCAATTTTCCCAGCACCATTTGTTGAAGATGCTACCCTTCCTCCATTGCATGCTTTTAGCCCCTTTATCAAATATAAGAAAGTTGTAATTTTGTGGATTGGTTTCTGTGTCCTCTCTTCTGTACCACTGGTCCACCTGCTTTTTTCGGTACCAGTACCATGCTGTTTTTGTTACTATTGCTTTGTAGTACAGTTTGAACTCTGGAATCGCTATACCTCCAGATTCACACTTCCTGCTTAGAGTTGCTTTTGCTATTTTGGGTCTTTTGTTTTTCCATATGAATTTCATGATTGATTTATCTATTTCTACAAGAAATGCCGTTGGGATTTTGATTGGCATTGCATTAAACCTGTAGAGAACTTTGTGTAATATTGCCATTTTTATGTTGTTAGATCTGCCTATTCATGAACAGGGCACATGTTTCCATCTTCTGAGATCTTCTTCTATCTCTCTCTTTAGAGTTCTGTAGTTTTCATTATATAAATCTTTCACCTCTTTTGTTAGGTTGATTCCCAAGTATCTTATTTTATTTGAGGATATTGTGAATAGAGTGGTTTTCCTCATTTCCATTTCAGAAGTTTTGTTGCTGTTATACAGGAATGCCTTTGATTTATGCGTGTTAATTATATATCCTGCCACATTTCTGAATTCATTTATTAACTCTAGCCATTTCTTTGTAGACCTTTTTGTGTCTGTTAAATATATTATCATGTCATCTTCAAATAGTGATACTTTAAATTCTTCTTTTCCTATTTTTATGCCTTTAATTTCTTTGGTCTGTTTAATTGCTCTGGCTAGTATTTCAAAACTAAATTGAAAAGAAGTGGTGATAAAGGGCATCCCTGTCTTGTTCCAGATTTTAGAAGGAATGCCTTCAGTTTTTCTCCATTTAGGATGATGCTAGCCTGAGGTTTAGCATATATAGCTTTTACAATTTTGAGGTAAGTTCCTGTTATCCCTAGTATTTATAGTGTTTTGAACATAAAGGGATGCAGAACTTTGTCAAGTGCTTTTTCTGCATCTATCGAGATGATCATATGGTTCTTGTCTTTAATTCTATTGATGTGGTGAATGGCATTTATTGATTTTCGTATATTGAACCATCCTTGCATCACGGGGATGAATCCTTCTTGATGATGGTGCACAATTATTTTGATATGCTTTTGTATTTGATTCGTCAGGATTTTATTGAGAATTTTTGCATCCAAGTTCATTAGAGATATTGGTCTGTAGTATTCTTTCTTTGAAGTGTCTTTGTCTGGTTTCGGGATCAGGGTGATGTTGGCCTCATAGAATGAATTTGGAAGAGCTCCTTCTTTTTCTATTTCTTGAAAAAGCTTGAAAAAATATTGGTTTTAATTCTTCTTTGAAGGTTTTGAAGAAATCCGCTGTATACCCATCCGGTCCAGGGCTTTCTTTTGGTTGGTAGTCTTTTGATTGCCTCTTCTATTTCTTCCTTTGTTATTGGCCTGTTTAAATTGTTTGTGTCTTCCTGACTCAATCTGGGCAGATCGTATGACTTAAGAAATTTATCAATATCTTCACAATATTCTATTTTGTTGGAATATAGTGTTTTAAAATACTTTCTAATTATCTTCTGTATTTCTGTAGTGTCTGTTGTGATATTGCCTTTTTCATCCCATATGTTAGTAATTTGAATTCTTTTTCTTCTTCTTTTCTTTAGCATGGCTAAGGGCCTGTCGATCTTATTTATTTTTTCAAAGAACCAACTTTTAGTTTTATCAATTTTTTCAACTTTTTTTTTGTTTCAATTTCATTGATTTCTGCTCTAAATTTAATTATTTCTTGTCTTCTACTACATTTGCTGTTGTTTTGCTCTTCCTTTTCTAGGTTTTTGAGGTGTAGTTTAAGTTCATTTATTTGTTGTATTTTTCTTTTTTTGAGGAAAGAACTCCAAGAAATGAATTTCCCTCTTAAAACTGCTTTCATTGTGTCCCATAGATTCCGGTATGTTGTGTCTGTATTGTCATTTGTCTCTAAGAATTTTTTTATCTCCTTCTTTATGTCTTCTGTAACCCATTGATCATTCAGTAGCATGTTGTTCATTTTCCATGTGATGTAGGATTTTTCCTTCTTTCTTTTCTCATTGATTTCCAGTTTCATTCCATTATGATCATATATGGTGCATGGTATAATCTCCATTCCTTTATATTTACTAAGAATTGCCCTATGGCATAATATATGGTGTATCTCTGAGTAGTATCCATGTGCTGCTGAGAAGAACATGTATCCACTTGATGATGGTTGATATATTCTATATATGTCGGTTAAGTGTAGGTTATTGATTGTGCTGTTGAGTTCTATAGTTTCTTTATTCAGTTTTTGTCTAGAGGATCTCTCTAATGCCGAGAGTGGTATGTTGAAGTCACCCATAATTATTGTGTTGTAGTCTATTTGACTCTTGAACTTGAGGAGAGTTTGTTTTATGAACGTTGCACCTCCATTGCTTGGTGCATACAAATTGATAATTGTTTTTTTCTTGTTGCTGGATGATTCCTTTTAACAGAATATAGTGTCATTCTTTATCCCTTTTGATTAACTTAGGTTTGAAGTTGATTTTATTCCATATGAGTATGGCAAATCCTTCTTGCTTCCGAGGGCCGTGTGAGTGTTATGATTTTTCCCAACCTTTTACCTTCAGCCTGTGTATGTCTTTTCCTATCATATGAGTCTTCTGAACGCAGAATATTGTTGGATTTGTTTTTTTGATCCAGGTCACTAGCACATGTCTCTTGATTGGTGAAATTAGGCCATTAACATTTAAGGTTACAATTGAAATATGACTTGTACTTCCAGTCATGTTTATTTATTTATTATATTTTAGTTTGGATAGTTTTTACTTTTTTGGTTACTTTCCTCCCGCTTTACTGAGATACTTCCCACTGTTAGTTTTGGGTACTATTTTTTAACTCTTCTTCTTGTAGTATTTTGCACAAAATGCTTTGCAGTGCTGGTTTTCTGGCTGAGAATTGTTTTAGCTTTTGTTTATCGTGAAAGACTTTAATTTCATTGTCAAATCTGAAGCTTAACTTTGCTTTATATGGTATTCTTGGTTGGAATTCTTTTTTTTTTTCAGCATTTGAATTACATTCTTCCAGGATCTTCTCACTTTCAACGAATGTGATGAAAAATCAGTTGTTAACCTAATTGGTTTACCCCTGAATGTAATCTGCCTCCTTTCTCTTGTAGCTTTTAATATTCTCTCCTTGTTCTGTATGTTGGCTATCTTCATAATTATATGTCTTGGAGTTGGTCTATTTTGGTTTTGAATGTTTGGGGTCCTGTAGGCTTCCAGGAATTGGCAATCCAATCCATCATTCATCTCTGGGAAGTTTTATAGAATTATTTCATTTAATATGTTGTCCATTCCTTTGGTTTGAATCTCTATGCCTTCTTCTATCCTGATGACTCTTAAATTTGTTTTTTGTTTTTTTATGACATCCCATATCTTTTGAATAAATTCCTGGTGGGATTTAAGCATCTTTTCTGTGTTTACTCAATTCTTTTCAAGTTGATAAACTTTGTCTTCATTATCTGATGTTCTGACTTCTACTTGATCTAGTCTATTTGTAATATTCTCGTTTGAGTTTTTAATTTGGTTTATATTTTCCTGCATTTCTAGGATTACTGTTTAATATTTTTTTTAAGATCTCTATCTCCTGGTAATGCTCATTCTTTGCCATTTGAATTTGTTTGTTTAATTCATTTTCAAAATATACTTTTATTGCTTGGACTTGCTGCCTCATGTCTTCTCTAATATTGCTTTTCATCTGAGTTCGGTATGCCTTGAGTTCTTTCCCTATCCCTGTTTCTGATGCTTCAAGGTCCTCCTGTAGAATTAAGTTGTCCTGCATTGTTTGTACTCCTTTTTTGCCCTTGTTTTTTCATGATGTTCACGTTACTTTCCAGCTCTATTTGATTGCTGTGTTTCTGCTTTATTCTTTAGATTTGTTTTGGTGTTGTATATCTCTGTTGTCTCTCCTTTGTGTTGGTAAACTATGCCTGCTAAAGTGGATTCCGCTTGGAAGTAATTCCGAAGGCCGAGCTCCAGTGATGTCACCTCTCTGCTTTGGCGGGCCCCAGGCTCCTTGCCGAGGTGTCCGAATTGGGGGGTGGGACTTGACTGTCTCTGGTTTGTTTCAGCTCTGGGTCACTGGCAGGCGGGTGGTCTCCAGCCGCCCAATTGCGCGGTTGGTCGCCAGCGGGCAGGCGGTCTCCAGCCGCCCAGTCACGCGGGCAGCAGGTGGGCTGTCGCCGTTGGGTTGGCAATCTCTAGCCACGCAGTCTCACGCTCAGTTGCCGGCGGGCGGGCATTCCTCAGCCCCCCAGTCACTCAGGCAGTGGGTGGAATGTCACGTGCGGGCCTGCGGTCTCCAGCCGCCCAGTCACAAGGGCCTGCCTTCTAGTCCTTTGGTTTCTCCTGCTTGTCCTGGTTTCTTTTTTAGACCAGATTTCCCCTGAGTGATGCCTCTCGGCAGTTCAAACTGTACTCTGTGCCTGCCGCTTGTTGGGTGTGGAGGGTGTCTTTTGGGAACCCAGACACTCTATTGTTTTGATTTTTTCTGCTTGCCCCTCCCCCAGCACTGGCTATACACTTTTCGTTATTGCCACTGATGGTAGGGGGAGTCGAAAGTCAGGTGTCTCTAGTTTTTCTTGCATCTTTATGCAGGCTTGCTCTGATTAACCCTCCCCTGGAAAGCCTAGGAGACATTTTATGCGAATTTCCCGCTGTATGAGAGATGAACTGAGTAACACACATCTGTTTTATTGTTGCAATCTATTGGAGAGGGGCGGTGGTTACTTCAGATCTCAAAGATGGTGGCCGCTGGTTTCCTTGGTGGAGTTTCTTTTGTGGGGGATAGAACTATACCACTTTCTTCCCTGTCTGAATTCCCAAACTCAGCCCGGGGATCAGTGGGAGCTCAGCCGGCAGGATTCCACAGAATCCGCAGCAACATTTCTCCCTGCTTCAGGTCACTTCTCGGTGGTGCCCCGCCATCTGTAACAGCAGGCCTGGCTGCATGATTCAATCAGCCCGGATCTCTGATTGCACAGTTGGCTATTGGAAACCCCGGCACTCTATTGTTTTGATTTTTTTTTTCCGCTTGCCCCTCTCTCAGCGCTGGCTAGACAGGTTTTTTTCACCACTGATGGGAGGGGGAGTTGAAAGTCAGGTGCCTCTAGTTTTCCCCTGTCTTTATGCAGGCTCGCTCTGATAATCTCTCCCCCAGAAAGCCTAGGAGAGATTTGATGCAAATTCCCCGAAGTATGGGAAATGAGCTGAGTAACAGCACCTGTTTTATTGTTGCAATCTGTAGGGGAGTGGCTGTCGTTACTTCAGCTCACCAAGATGGTGGCCGTTGGTTTCCTTTGTGGAGTTTCTATTGTGGGGGTTTGAACTGTACCACTTCCTTCCCCATCTGAAACCCTGAACTCAGCCCAGGGCTCAGTGGGGACTCTACTGGCAGAATTCCACAGAATCTGCATCAACGTTTCTCCGTGATTATTGATCGCATCTCGGTGGTGCCCTGCTGTCTGTAGCCACTGGACGGGTCGCGCGGATCAGTCAGACAGGATCTCCGGTCGCAGAGTTGGCTCATGTTTGGGACTCATTTACCGGACCTCAGTGCTAGAAATCCTTCTTCTAGGTTTCAGTGCACCCCCATTTTGCTGTAAGTTCCTAACAAGATAGTTTTTTGTCGTTCTTAGTCGTTAGTCACCTGCGCAGTGGCGCGGTACAATGGGTATGATGCTCTCTATTCACGGCCCTCTTGCAATGTCAAAATATTATGATTTGTATGCACCATTCACTGAAGTTAGTTTTCAGTATTAGGAAACAAATATGTATTTCAAGTGGATGAATATTTCTGAGAATAATCTTGTGAAAAGTTCATTATAAATCCTCATACATGAATATAAATGATTTTAGGAAGTGTATAATAAGACACATATATTTCATATTTTGAAAAATCTGGAGAGTATATATATATATATATATATATATATATATATACACACACACACACACAAACACACACACACAGAGACATTAAAAAGTAGCAATATATATGCCAATCGAAATTCATCATTAAATATATAACATCCACTTATCCAAAAATATACATTTTACTGAAAATGGATTTATGCATAATGTTGGTCAACTAGGAAGCTCACCCATAGGTTAAATTTTCGGTTCCAACAGAGGTTAGGAGGAGTGATCTCTTCTCACAATTTTTATCTGCCATGTCAGCCACCTCAGAAGAATGTACATGTGATACCAGGTAGGATTCTATTTGTGCATATAAAAATACATGTGCTTAATAGGCTACAGAAAAGGGAGAGAGGAATTCACATATTTGTTAATTTTAAAAACACATGGAGAACTATGTCAATAAACATTAAATATATATTTTAACTCCTACACAATATAATCCAAAAGGGATGTCCAACTACATATCATGCCTTCTCTGAATTGCTGGTATTTGTATTCTGTTTGGGTTACTATTCTCCATCATATAAGGATTAGTAGTCAGAGTCTAGTAGGGTATGGGTTAGTGTCAGAGATTCAGTATTTCGAATGGAAAATAGGAAAGTAAACCCAATGTGTTTGCAAATATGTGCTACACAAAAATCTTCCCACTCACATTAAGAACAATCCCTTGATATTACCCTCGCTGGAAGAAATACACAATTAGAGGATAAGAGTTAGAAAATCTGTGAATACATACCCGGAATGGAATATGCTCAGGAGTTCACAAACTTGGAGGTGGTAGATGACTTTCCAAAAATAAAAGACAAGGTAAACACTCCACAAACATGGAGCTCTGCAGGCCTAAAGACTTCTTGAGATACTGCCTCTGAGTTGGGACACTTGAAATGTATGTTGTTGTCGGTAGCTTTAGCATCCTATGTAGTGAGAGCATCAAAACTGGGTCAACATCTATGTGACCTGGAGGACATGGTATCTTATTTTCCAATGAAAATGAGGCAGCAGTGCTGAATTCTCACTTTGTAGGTAAACTGTGGCAACTGGGGGATAAGTGTCTCTTCGTGTGGACTGTGAAGCCATTTGGTCATACTCTACTTTTCGTGGTGATTCTTGCTGCTGCACTGGGAGTTTGGTATTTGCTTCATGAAATACAAGGAGTTCAACTGGGACACAGTGCTGGAGGGAGTTCTGTCACGTGTGGTGGGACAGAGTCTGCAGGAGAATGCACCAACCAGGCTTATGTCCAAAATAGCTTGCCCCCTTGACCATATCAACCTGATTCTGAACATTGCCCAGAAACCTATCCATATAACAAGATGCCTTTTCATATAAGGGTCTGCTGGCTGCATCATGTCAGTCACAAGCCATTTGAAAGCCAACGGCCGATCCACATGAAACCACCAGAGATGTTTTATCTCACACCTACCCACCTTTGCTTTAGGCCCACTACTCAGCAGGTTCCAACTTACTGGCATCTCTGTTCTACACAATTTTTTTGTGAAACCCAGTCAATCAAGGCACTTTCTGGTACACTCATGATCAGCAACAGGATCTCCAATGGTTTTCCAGTGCCACCTGGTCATGGGAATTTCAAAAATTTCATGGTATTTATCGAGCCCATTTTTCAAGGATGAAGTTGCAGGCACTGAGGGTTTCATTTAATTCAGTAACCATTAAATGGTGAGGAAGCCCATTTCAATGAACCCTCTGGATAACTCTCACAGGCAAGGCTTCCCAAAGTGTTGCCAAATGGTCACATGAAGCCAGGCCCATTGAGGTCTACAATGTAAAATCCTTGCCTGTTTTGCCTCTCAACTATGGCTGCTAATTCTTTCAGAAAAAAATTATGTGATAACCTGGCTGAGATTCCCTGTGCTCTGTGGAAAGCCTTCCTGGGCACAGATCTCAGTTTCCAAGGGTGACTCTCATGCATGGCCTTCTAAAATCCCAACAAAACTCATGGCAATACTTCTCTGAGATCAGTTCCAGAACTCAGACTCTAAGGGGAATCACACCAGAGTTCAAGACCAGGTGGAGCCAGTCATATTTTTCAACAACCACACTAATAACCACAATTAAAACCAGAACACTTCCACATGGCCATCATCTTCTTCCATATAGACACTCATTTTAACCTCTGGATGGAGGTTTCCATGAGGGTCACAGCCCAAGACAGTGTCCAAAATAAGCTCCCTTGCCCCTCATTTGCTTAAAGTTGGGGTGGCCTGAACACCTTTCTGTGAACCATGACTGATCAAATAGGCCTGCCGTTAATACTGCTCTGCTTCTCCAATTTGAGGACTACTGACTGTGGGGTTTAGAATCTTCATGTGAATTGGAATCATTGGAATCACCTATGGGCTAGCCTCTGAAGGGCTTTGAAGAATTCATTTGACCCAAAGGCACCCTATTCTCACTTGATAGAGGTCAGGAACCTTACAGAGGTAGGGAGAGACTTCATCCACAAGGACTGCTCTTTTGGCCATTTTGGTTTTGGATGAACACGTGGGATGTATAAGGTGCTGAGTATCTAACCACAGCCTCACACAGGGCCAAGAGGCTGTTTCAGAAACATCCATTTCCAATGAAATTAAGCAAAGAGCCACAGGTGATGCCCATTCATTTCCATTTGAAAACTGTTTTCTTCAGGCTTCACAAATGAGTGTCCTGAGGTAAAAACCTTCCTGAAATTCAGGGCAGCAGAACAATAGGTAAGCAAAAGCCCGAAAGAAGGGTTTCTCCACTGAGACTTTCCTGGTCCCACTGATATCTGAGTTTTCTTAGATGCTCGCCATTCCCTTCAGCTATCCAGTACATCACCATATCACAGAGCTTGGAGGTGGTACATATCTTGGACACAAAACCATTAGGCTATTCTGGAGAGTTTCCAGAATTCAGGAAGAAAACAGAAACTTAGTAAGAGAGCAGATGTTGCCCTTCAATAAGACAAGCTGCAATCCATTTGTAAATTGGGCAGGATGAATGTTTGGAAGCTTTCTACTAGACAGGACACATCCATTGATGCATTCTCTTTTCTAATGTCTACAACCACGGACAGAGTGGGATGCACAGACATAGAAGCACTCGCCTTGTCAAACGACTTACTGGAAACAGTCCACACCAATCCAAACAAAGAGCCTTTCCTTCCTATTCTCAGAACATGAGACAAAACCACAAACCCCCACACACACACTCAAAGGCACCTCCTTTGCTCAAGTAAGTCTGTGACTATCCAGAGTGTCCTCGGAATGGTGGGCCATTGTATGTTCCCCCAAAATGGCCTGTCCTGTATCAGATCTAGTCTCCTTGGCCAACACTTTGAAGTTGTTAGGAGCCATGGGTGAGCCACTACCTGATTTCCCAGGAAAAGCTCCTCTTTAGAGCTTTCCTGTCATTTGGCCATCGTCACATCAGTAGGTACTAAGAAAGACTGACTCTGTTCTTGATAAATCAAAACAAGTGAGACCACTGGGACTGGGACTGTGACTGGCTCTTGGTGCCTGTCTTCCAGGATCAAACGTCCAGAGAGTTCCATCACCAAGGCAGTGAGGTGAGGTCATTTCCTTCAGGAACTGAATGAGGTCACTGACTTTGCAACCACTTTGTCCTAAAAGTTACATCTAAAAGTCCCATGAGATGGAAGCTGTCCCTACTTCCTGTCACACTTTCACAGTTAGAATGGTATACCAACCATAGGTACCTGGGAACAGCTCTCCACACAGGCCTGGTTTGGTCCATCTTCTCTACATTAAGAAGGTAGAGGCTGATTGAGACACATCCCTTCATCCTGACCAGATAGTTTGCCATGGAAGATGTCTTTTGCTCTCTCAGGTCCTTCATAGCTTCCTTCATCATCTCAGGGGATCATTTCTGCATATACCTTTGATGTTCTCAGCAGGTGGAAGATCCCCTACATTCCTGTATTGTAAGACCAACTCTGTCCCTCCTCTTCTGTAAAGTTAGATTGAGGGAAAAGTGTATGTTTAGGGTTAATAACATGTTTGATTTGCGTTAGGAATCTTTCTGCCGGATGAATAATGGTATTGGGAGCCTGTGATATTTACAAAAATATATAGGTAAAATATAAGTATAAAAACAGAAATCTAGGTAAGATTGGAAGCCAGAAGGGAACTGGGCCCTTGAGTGGGATACTTAGGTTTGAATTATGTTCTGCACATGTGTCTCAGATAAATTGATATACAATGGCATAGGACCTTATACCTTGGATAATTGATTGTCGAAGAGAACATCGAGTCAAAAAACTATAGTCAGTAGCATTAGGAAGATAGTCAGTAGGTTTAGAAAGAAGAGTGAGTATAGGATTTGGACCAAAAGTTCTTTAGCAATAGGATTTCGGGTAGAGAGTGAATGTAAATGTCAGCATATGTGAAGTGTCAGTCACAATGATGAACTGGGGGAAATATGTATGAAAGCAGGTATCAATAAAGATATTACGAAATCAGGAAAAGTATGAAGTGAGTGATAGGATTAGACATTTTCAACATGTTTGAGGTTGAATATATAATCTTAGGAAGAAACAAATATGTAGTCACCAATTGGATTTACATTTGAGAGCATTAGGCAACCTGGACATGGTTCTTTTTAGTAATCCACGCTCCCTTGGCATTTAGGCTTTGATACAATCATGAGTGTGACCTTCGCGTTTTGTGTCCAGAATATTCCTGTGATGAAATCTATATATAGATAAGGTGACATGAGTATTTCTTCCACCATTTCTGGGAGCAATATTTTGAAGACGTATAAATTAGTATTGAAGGGACAAAGAGGAGTACACTGTATCTATGAATATAGAGATAATGCATTAATAGACAATACTGTGAATAAAAAACATAACTGGTTCCAACTTTAAATAATGGATTGAATTGAATCGTGAACATATAGAGGAAATCTTATATTGATATACAATTTTTCATTCCAACCAGTTATACATCTAATGTTAATATTAATGTTATGGTTCATCATGAAGAGTGTGTGAGTTTAGCTTCGAAATTGATTATGGAAATTGAAAATAATGTATTTGGAAAGAAGTCTCATGAAAAGACGAGTCAAGTAACATGGAGGAATACATGTGTTCTGAAGCAAGAAGTGTTTGAAAGTGAAACAAATTCCTATATATTTGTGAACTTGTGGATGAAATACATATCGCAAAAACTGAAGAAATAGTAATGTACCAGTGTTGGATTAAAATGAAGGTCAATATAGACATCATGTCCCATTGGAATCTACTGGCATTGATGTTAAACTGGGTCAGTTAATGTAGAAATATTAGGATTTGTAAACACCATTGATTGAAGTTAGTTTTCAGTACTGGGAAACAAATATGTATTTCAGGTGAATGAATATTTCTGAGAATTATCTTCTGAAAAGTTGATTATAAATCCATATACATGAACATGAATGAATTTACAGAGTGTGTATAAGACACATATATTTCATATTTTGAGAAATCTGGAGATATATATATATATATATATATATATATATATATATATATATATATATATTTTTTAATAAACACAAATATACATTAAAAAGTATCAATAAATACATGCTAATCATAATTCATCATGTAATATACATCATCCACAGATGCAAAAATATTTATTATACTGAACATGGATTTATGTATAATATTGTTCTACTGGGAAGCTCACACATAGTTTGAATTTTCAGTTCCCACAGGGTTTAGGAGGACTGATCTCTTCTCACAATTTGTATCTGCCAATTCAGCCAACTCATGAAAATGTACGTGTGATACCAGGTAGGATTCTCTATGTGCATATAAAAATACATGTGCTGAGTAGGCTACAGAGAAAGGGAGACATATTAACATATTTGTGAACTTTAAAAACACATGGAGGACTATTTCAATTAAAAATTGAGTAGATTTATAACACCTACCCTTAATCATGCAAAAGGGAAGTCCAACTGTACACCATGTCTCCACTGAACTGCTTGTATTTTCATTCTGTTTGGGTATTATTCTCCATCATATTAGGATTAGTAGTCAGAGTATAGTAGGGTATGAGTTACTGTCAGGGATTCAGTATTTCAAATGGAAAATTGGAAAATGGATCAATGTGTATGCAAATTAGTGTTACACAAAAATTTTCCCACTCTCATTTAGAACAATAACTTTACATTATTTTCACCCCAAGTAAGACACAATTAGAGGTAAAGAGTTAGAAAATCTTTGAATTCATACCTGAAATGAAAACTGCTCCGGATTTCACAACCTTGGAGATAGTAGAGGAGTTTCCAAAAGTAAGGGACTATGTAAATACTCCACAAACATGAAGATTTGCCAGCCTAAAGACTCTGCAGAAACTGCCTCTAAGATGGACAGTTGAAATATATGTTGTTTTCAGGAGCTTTAGCTTTTTTTCTAGTAAGACCATCAAAGCTGTTTATGCATCTCTGTGACCTTGAGCACATGGTTTATAATTTTCCAATTAACATGAAGCAGCAGTGCTGAATTCTCTCTTTGTAGGTAAACTATGGCCACTGGGGTCTATGTGTCTCCCCATGTGGACTGTGAAGCCATTTCATCATCCTCCACTTTTTATAATGTCTCCTGCTGCACTCATAGTTTTGTATTTGTTTCATGAAATACAAGGAGTTAAACTTGACCACAGTGCTGGTGGGAGTTCTGTCACATGTGGTGGGTCAGGGTCTGCAGGAGAATGCACCAACAGGGCTTGTATACCACATAGGTTGCCTCCGTGACCATAGCAACCTGATTCTGAACATTGCCCTTAAACCTCTCCATATAACATGATGCGTTTACATACAATGTTCTGCTGGCTGCACCATGTCAGTCACAAGCCATTTGGAAGACAATGGCAGATCCACATGACCCCACCACAGATGTTTTATCACACACTTAATCACCTCTGCTCTAGGCCCACTATTCTACAGGCTCCAAATTACTGGCATCTCTGTTCTACACCATATTCATGAAAACCAGTTAATCAAGGCACTGTCTGGTACACTCATGATCAGCAACAGGACATCCAAAGGTTCTTCAGTGCCACCTGGTCATTGGAATTTTAATAATTTCATGGTATTTATCTAGCCAATTTTCAAGGATAAAGTTGGAGGCACTGTTTATTTCAATTCATTCAGGAATTATTCAATGTTGAGGAAGATCATTTCAATGAAAGCTCTGGAGAACTCTCACAGGCAAGGCTTCCCAGAGCATGGCCAAAAGGTCACATGAAGCCACGCCCATTGAGGTCTACAATTGAGGTCCATGTGTGTTTTGACTATCAAATATGGCTGCCAAGTCTTTCAGAATTAAATCATGTGATATCCTGTCTGAGATTCCCAGTGCTCTGTGGAAAGCCACCGTGGGCATAGATCTCAGTTTCCAAGGGCGACTCTCATGCGTGGCCTCTTAAAATCCCCACACAATTTATGGCAATTCTTCCTTGATGTGTGTTCCAGAACTCAGTCTCTAAGGGGAATGACACCAGAGTTCAAGCCCAGGTGGATCCAGTCATCTCTTCCAACTGCCACAAGAATGACCACAATTAAAACCAAAATACACCCACATGGCCCTCATCTTCTTAAATATAGACATTCATCATAACCTCTGGCTGGAGGTTACCATGCGGAATGCATCCCAAGAGAGTGTCCAAAATAATGTTGCTTGCCCCTCATTTGCCTAAAGTCAGGGTGACATGGACACCCTTCCTGTGAACCAGGAGTGATCAAATAGGCCTGCCATTAATACTGCTCTCCTTCTCCAATTTCAGGCCTACTGACTCTCAGGTATAGATTCTTTATGTGATTTGGAGTCTTGAGAAAACACAAGCACCTCTGCAGGGCTTGAAGAACTCATTTGACCTAAAGGATTCCTATTCACACTTGATGGAGGTAAAGAACCTAACAGAGGAATGGAAGAGACTCATCCACAATGACTAATTTTTTTGCCATTTTGGTTTTGATTGCACACATGGAATCTATCTTTAGATCTATCATGTGCTGAGAATCTAAGCCACAACCTCACAGAGGCCCAAGAGGCTGATTCGGACACATCCCTTTCCAAAGCAATTAAGCAAAGAGCAACATGTTATGCCCATTTATTTCCATTTGAAAACAGTTTTCTTCAGGCTTCACAAAGGGGTGGCCTGAGGCAAAGACCTTCTTGACATTCAGGGCAACATAACCATAAGTATGCAAATAAACCAAAGCAGGGTCTCTCCACTGAGAGTTTACTGGTCACACAGTTATTTGAGTTTTCTAAGATGTTCCCATTCCCTACAGCTATCAAGTACATGGCCATATCACAGAGCTTGGAGGTGGTACATATCTTGGACTCAAAACCATGGGCCTATTCTTGAGATTTGCCGGAATTCAGGAAGAAAACAGGAACTTAGAAAGTTAGTAGGTGTTTCCCATGCATAAGGCGAGCCACAGTCCATTCCTAAATCGGGCAGGAAGAATGCTGGGAAGCATTCTACTAGACAGGACACATCCTTGATGCATTGTCTTTTCTAATGTCTACAACCACGGACAGAGTGGGAAACACAGACATAGAAGCACTCGCCTTGTCAAACGACTTACTAGAAACAGTCCACTCCAATCCAAACAAACCGCCTTTCCTACCTATTCTCAAAACATTAGACAAAACCACAAACTCACACCCACACCCACAAAGGCACCTCCTTAACTCAAGTAGGTCTGTGAATATCCAGAGTGTCCTCTGACTGGTGGACCATACTATATTCCCCTGAAATGGCCTGACCTGTGTCAGATCTGGTCTCCTTGGCTAACTCTGTGAAGGTGTCAGGAGCCAGAGGTGAGCCACTACCTGCTTTCTCAGAAACGGCTCCTCTTCAGAGCTTTCCTGGCATTTGGCCATCCTCACATCAGTAGTTACCAAGAAAGACTGACTCTGTCTTTGGTAAATCCAAACAAGTGTGACCACTGGGACTGGGACTGAGACTGGCTATGGGTGACTGGCTTCATGAATCCCAAGTTCAGAGATTTTAATCACCAAGGAAGTGAGGTGAGGTCACTTCCTTCAGGAACTCAATGAGGTTACTGCCTTGGCAATCACTTTGTCCTACCAGTGGCTTCCAAGTGTCACATGAGAAGGAGGCTGCCCCTACTTCCTGTTACACTTTCACAAGTTAGAATGGTATATCAATAATAGGCGCCCTGGAACAGCTACCCACACAGGCTGGGTTTGGTCCATTTTCTCTACATTAAGAAGAGAGAGGCTGATTCAGACAGAACCCTTCATCCTGACCAGGTTGTTTGCCATTGAAGATGACTTTTGCTCTCTCAGGTCCTTTATAGCTGCCTTCATTTTCTTCAGGGATCATTTATGCATGTACCTTTGAGGTTTTCATCAGGTGAAATATCTCATACATTCCTGTGTTTTAAGACCAACTCTATCCCTGCTCTTCCGTAAAGTTAGATTGATGGAACAGTGAATGGTTAAGGTTAACAACATGTTTGATTTGGGTTAGAAATCATTCTGCTGGATGAATGATGGTATTTGGAACCTAAAATATTTAAAAGAATATAGAGGTGAAATATAATTATAAAAACAGAAATCTAGGTAAGATTCGAAGCCCAGAATGGCATTGGGACCTTGACTTGGATAATTAGCATTGAATTACTTTCTGCACAGATGTCTAAAATAAATCTATAATCAATGGCATAGGATCTTCTACCTTGGATGATTGAATGTACAAGAGAACATCCAGTCAAACAGGGATAGTCGGTAGGATTAGGAAGATAGTTGGTAGGTATAGGAAGAAGAGTGAGTATAGTATTTGGAACAAAAGTTCTTTAGCAATAGGGTTTTGGTTAGAGAGTGAATATGTTTGTCAGCACATGTGAAGAGTCAATCACAATGATGAACTTGGGAAATATGTAGGAAAGCAGATATCAATAGAGACATTACAAAATCAGGCAAACTATAAAGTGATAGGATTAGACATTTTCAAAGGGTTCAGGTTGAATATATAATCTTAGGAAGAAACACATATGTAGTCAGGAATAGGATTGACATTTGAGAGAATTAGGCAATGTGGACATGGATGTTTTTAGTAATCCATGCTCACTTTCCATTTAGGCTTTGGTACAATAATAAGTGTGACCTTTGCATTTGGTGTCCAGAATATTACTGTAATATAATGTATATGTAGATCGGGTGAAATGAGTATTTCTTCCACTATTTCCGGGAGCAATATTGTGAAGACGAATAAATTAGTATTGGGGGTACAAAGAGGTGTACGCTGTGTCTATGAATATAGAGATAATGCATAAATAGATCATACTGGGAAAAAATATAACTGGTTCCACTTAAATAATGGATTTAATTGATATCTGAAAATATATAGGAAATCTTATATTGATATACAATCATTCATTCCAAAGAGTTATACATCTAATGGTAATCTTAGAGTTATGGTTTATAATGAAGGGTGTGTGAGTTTTGTTTCAAAAGTGATTACGGAAATAGAAAATAATGTGTTTGGAAAGAAGTCTCATGAGAAGACCAGTCAAGAAACATGGAGGAATACATGTGTTCTGAAGCAGAAAGTGATTGAAAGTGAAACAAATGCCTATAAACTTCCTAACTTGTGGAATAAATATATATCCTATTATGTGCATAAACTGAAGAAATAGTAATGTAACAGTGTTGAATAAAAATGAACTTCAAAATACACATCATATTCCATAGGAATCTACTTGCATTGATGTAAAACTAGGTCAGTTACTGTAGAAGTGAAAATTGGAAAATAAATCCAATCTGGAATGGGAAATTCTCAGGAGTTCACAACCTTGGATGTGGTGGAGGAGTTTCACAAAGTAAGGGACATTGTAAACACAACCCAAACATGGAGCTCTGCTGGCCTAAAGACTTCTTGAGAAACTGGCTTTGAGGTTGTGCACTTAAATTTATATTGTTGTCCGGAGCTATAGCTTCTTTGTAGGAGACCATCAAAGCTGGGTGTGCATCTATGTGACTTGGAGGACATGGTATCTTATTTAATAATGAACATATGGCAGCAGTACTGAATTCCCTGTTTGTAGGTAATCTGTGGCCACTGGGGGCAAAGTGTCTCCCCATGTGGACTGTGAAGCCATTTGTTCATCCTCCATTTTCGTGGTGTTTCTTGCTGCTGCACTGGGAGTTTGGTATTTGCTTAACGAAATACAAGGAGTTCAACAGGGACAAGTGCTGGTGGCTACCCCTACTTCATGTGACACTTTTACAAGTTAGAATGGTATATCAACCATAGGCACCCAGGAACAGCTCTCCACACAGGCCTTGTTTGGTCCTTCATATCTGCCTACATCTTCTCCAGGGGTCATATCTGCATGGACCTTTGAGGTTCTCAGCAGGTGGAAGATCCCCTATATTCCTGTATTGTAAGACCAACTCTGTCCCGCTGTTCTGTAAAGTTAGATTGAGGGAACAGTGTATGGTTAGCATTAATAACTTGTTCAATTTGGGTAAGGAATTATTCTGAGGGATGAATAATGATATTGGGAATTTGCTATATTTATAAGAACATAGAGGTGAAATATATGTATGAAAACAGAAATCTAGGTAAGATTTGAAGCCAAGAAGGGAATTGGGCCCTTTATTGGGATACTTAGCATTGAATTACCTTCAGCAGAGTTTTCTTGGATAAATCAATATACAATGGCATAAGACTTTGTACCTTGGATGATTGAATTTAGAAGGGAACATCAACTCCAAAAGGGATAGTCGGTAAGATTAGGAAGATAATCGGTAGTTTTCGGAAGAAGTGTGAGTATAGAATTTGGAAAAAAAAATCTTTAGCAACAGAGTTTCGATTAGAGAGTGAATGCCAATGTCAGCACATGTGAAGAGTCAGTCACAAAGATGAACTAGGGAAAAAATGTAGGAAAGCAAATATCAAGGAAGACAATAGGAAATTAGGCAAAGTACAAAGTGAGTGTTAGGATTAGACATTTTCAACAGGATTGAGTTTGAATATATAATCTTAGGAAGAAACAAATATGTAGTCACCAAAGAATGACATTTGAGAGCATTAGGCAACATGGACATGGATGTTTTTAGTAATCCGTGTTCACTTTCCATTTAGGCTTTGTAAAATCATAAGTGTGACCTTTGCAGTTTTGTCCAGAATATTACTGTGATAAAATGTATATGTAGATCAGGTGACATGAGTATTTCTTCAACCATTTCCGGGAGTAATATTGAGAAGACGTATAAATTAGTATTGGGGGTACAAAGAGGTGTACGCTGTGTCTGTGAATATAGAGATAATGCATGAGTAGACCATACTGTGAATAAATAATATAACTGGTTCCACTTTAAATAATTCATTTAATTGATATCTGAAAATATACAGGAAATCTAATATTGATATACAATCATTCATTCCAACCAGTTATACATCTAATGGTAATATTAGGTTATGGTTTATCATGAAGGGTGTGTGAGATTTTCTTCAAAAGGATTATGGAAATCGAAAATAATGTGTTTGGAAAGAAGTCTCAAAAAATTCCAGTCAAGAAACCTGGATGAATACATGTGTTCTAAAGCAGGAAGGGATTTAAAGTGAACCAAATGCCTCTAAATTTGTGAACTTGTGGATGAAATATATATGCTATGATGGGCTAAACGTGAAGAAATAGTAATGTAGCAGTGTTGAATAGAAATGAAGTTCAAAATAGACATCTTGTCCCATAGTAATCTACTTGCATTGATGTTAAACTAGGTCAGTTAATGTAGAAATGTTAGGATTTGTGTGAACCATTAACTGAAGTCAGATTTCAGTAATGGGAAACAAATATGTATTCCAGGTGGAGGAATATTTCTGAGAATAATCTTCTGAAAAGTTGATTAGAAATCCACATACATGAACATGAATGAATTTAGGGAGTGTATATAATACACATATATTTCATATTTTAAAAAACTTGGAGAGTCACACACACACTCACACACACACAGACATTAAAAAGTAGCAATATATATGCCAATCGCATTTCATCATGAAATATATATAATCCACATATCGAAAAATATTCATTTTGCTTAACATGGATTCATGTATAATGTTGTTCTACTAGGAAGCTGACATAGGTTGAATTTTCAGTTCCAACAGCGTTTAGGAGGAATGATCTCTTCTCACAATTTTTATCTTCCAAGTCAGTATCCACAAAAGAAATTATGTGTGATACCAGGTAGGATTCTATATGTGCGTATAAAAATACATGTGCTGAATAGGCTACAGAGAAAAGGAGACAGGAAGTCACATATTTGTTACCTTTAAAAATACATGTAGAACTATTTCAATTAAAAATTGACTATTTTTATAATACCTACCCTTTATCATGCAAAAGGCAAGACCTAGTATACACCATGCCTCCTCTGAACTGCTTGTATTTCTATACTCTTTGGGTTATTTTTCTTCACCATATTAGGATTAATCGTCAAAGTCTAGTAGGGTATGGGTTAGTGTCAGGGATTCAGTATTTTGAATGGAAAATAGGAAAATGAATCCAATGTGTACGCAAACATATGCTACGCAAAAATCTTCCAACTCTCATCAAGAACAATGCCTTGTCATTACCTTCGACCCTAGTAAAACACAATTAGAGGAGAAGAGTTAGAAAATCTGTGAATTCATATGTGGAATAAAATATGCTCAGTAGTTCAAAAAATTGGAGGTGTTAAAGGAGTTTCCAAAAGTAAGGGAAAGGTTAAACAGTCCACACATATGCAGCTCTGCTGGCCTAAAGACTTCTTGAGAAAGTCTCTCTGAGGTTGGGCACTTGAAATATATTTTGTTGTAAGGAGCTTTAGCTTCCTTTGTAGTGAGACCTTCAAAGATGGGTCTGCATCTATGTGACCTGGAGGACATGGTTTCTTATTTTCCAATGAACATGAGACCACAGTGCTGAATTCTCTCTTCCTAAGTAAACTGTGGACACTGGAACCTAAGTGTCTCCCCGTTTGAACTGTCAAGCCATTTGGTCATCCTCCACTTTTCGTGGGTTTCTTGCTGCTGCACTGGGAGTTTGGTATTTGCATCACTAAATACAAGGAGTTCAACTGGGACACAGTGCTGGAGAGAGTTGTGTCACGTGTGTATGGTCAGGGTCTGCAGGAGAATGCACCATCCAATCTTCTATCTCTCATAGTTTGCCCCCGTGTCCATAGCAACCTGATTCTGAACATTTACCTGAAACCAAACCATATAACAATTTGCCTTTACATATAAGGGTCTGCTGGCTGCACCTTGTGAGTCAAAAGCCATTCTATATAAATGCCACATTTTTAATCCATTCATCTATTGAAGGGAATCTAGATTGGTTCCACAGTCTTGCCATTGTGAATTGTGCTGCTATGAACATCAATTTATCAGTATCTCTGTAGCATGCTCTTTTTAGGTGTTTAGGGAATAGACCGAGAAGGGGAATAGGTCAAATGGAATTCAGCTGCTCCGGGCTCGGTGTATGTTCTGATAGGAGCAGGATCCAAGAAGCAATTTTCGTGGGTTCTTCAGCACTGACCCTGAGTAATTTGTCTGCAAGATGAAGGCGAATGGCAGCCTGAAATTACCTATTCTGTATCTGAATGAGCTGTGATGAGTCGACAACAGGGATGGTGACGTCAGCTCTCCAAGATGGTGAAAGCTATCTTCCTCTGTGGTCTCACCGGTGTGGAAAACCGAATTGGACCGCTTCCTTCCCCCGTTTCAAACCCACAAAAAAACACTGAGCACAGTGATTGCACAGCTGGCAGGAGCCTGCATAATCCACAGGGCTATATCTTTGCGTTGCTCTCTCGTCGTTTCCCAGCGCGCATTGCAGACACTAGCCGTGGGGTGATTTGCTGAATAAGCAGCGTGACCCTCCGTGAGGACAAATCGCTGGCGTTTGAGCAACCGTAGCTGGTTCTTGTGCAATGGAAATCCTTCCTGTAGGTTTTGGAGCACACCAATTTTCCTGGAAATTTCTAACAAGATAGATTTTAGCCGTTCTAACTTGTCCTTCTCCTGCAATGTGAGGCGGTACACGGGGGTAATGAACTCCCATCACCGCCATAATATGATCCCCTGAAGTTAGTTTTCAGTACTAGGAAACAAACATGTATTTCAGGTGGATGAATATTTCTGAGAATAATCTTCTCAAACGTTGATTATAAATCCAAATACATGAATATGAATGAATTTAGTTAGTGTATAATAAGACACATATATTTTATATTTTGAATAATCAGCAGAGTGAATATATATATATATATATATATATATATATATATAATATATATATAATACACACACGCACACACACACACACACACACATACACACCTAAATACAGACATTACAAAGTAGCATTATTTATGCCAATCGAAATTCACCATGAAATATATATCATCCACAGATCCCAAAATATTGATTTTACTAAATATGGATTTATGTTGTTCAACTAGGAAGCTCACCTATAGGTTGAATTTTCAGTTCCAACAACATTTAGAAGAAGTGTTTTCTTCTAACAATTTGTATTTGCAAAGTCAGTTACCTCACAAATATGTACATGTGATACCATGTAGTATTCTATATGTGCATATGAAAATGCATGTGCTGAATAGGCTACAGAGAAAGGGAGACAGGAATTCACATATTTGTTAACTTTAAAAACCCATAGAGGACTATTTTAACTACAAATTGACAAGATTTATAACACCAACCCTTTATCATGCAAAAGGAAAGTACAACTATACACCATGCCTCTTCTGAACTGGTTGTATTTCTATTCTGTGTGGGTTATTTTACTCCATCATATTAGGATTAGTAGTCAGAGTCTAGTAGTTTATGGGTTAGTTTCAGGGATTCAGTATTTCGAATTGAAAATAGAAAAATAAATTCAATATTTATACAAATATGTGCTACAAAAAAATCTTCCCACTCTCATCCAGAACAATGCCTTGACATCACCTTCGCTTAAAGTAAGACACAATTCGAGGAGATGAGTTACAAAAATCTGTGAATACATATCTGGAATGGAATATGCTCATGAGTTCATATCCTTGGAGGTGGTATAGGAGTTTCCAAAAGTAAGGGACAGGGTAAACACTGCACAAACATGGAGCTCTGCTGGCCTAAAGACTTTTGAGAAACTGCCTCTGAGTTTGGGCACTTGAAATATATGTTGTTGTCAGGAGATTTAGCTTCCGTTCTAGTTAGACCATCATAACTGGGTCTGCATCTATGTGACCTGGAGGACATTGTTTCTTATTTCCCAATGAACATGAGGCAGCAGTGCTGAATTTTCTCTTTGTAGGTAAACTGTAGCCACTGCGCACTAAGTGTCTCCTCGTGTTTACTGTAAAGCCGTTTTTTCATCCTCCACTTTTTGTGGTGTTTCTTGCTGCTGCACTGGAAGTTTGGTATTTGTTTCTTGGAATACAAGGAGTTCCACTGGGACAAAGTGCTGGAGGGAATTCTGTCACATGTGGTGGGTCAGGGTCTGCAGGAGAATGCACCAAGCAAGCTTCTTTCCCACAGAGCTTGCCCCATTGACCATAGCAACCTGATTCTGAACATTGCCCTGAAACCTCTCCATATAACAAGATGCTTTTACATACAAGGGTCTGCTTGATGCACAATGTCAGTCACAAGCCATTTGGAAGCCAATGGCAGATAAACATGGCCTCACCACAGATGTTATATCAGACACCTCCCCACCACTGCTCTAGGCCAACTACTCAGCAGGCTCCAACTTACTGGCATCTCTGTTCTACACCATTTTCATGAAACCAAGTCAATCAAGGCACTGTCTGGTATACTCATGATCAGCAACAGGAATCCAAAGGTTCTCCAGTGCCACCTGGTCAAGGGAATTTCAAAAATTTGGTGGTATTTATCTAGCTATTTTTTAAGGATGAAGTTGGAGGCACTGTGGGTTTCCAATCATTCAGGAACCATTAAATGGCGAGGAAACTCATTTGAACAAAAGAAATGGAGAACTATCACAGGCAAAGCTTCCCAAAGTGTGGCCAAAAGGTCAGATGAAGCCAGGCTCATTGAGGTCTACAATGTGAGCTCCATGTGTGTTTTGACTCTCAACTATGGCTGCCAAGTCTTTAATAATAAAATCTTGTGATATCCTGGCTGAGATTACTTGTGCTCTGTGGAAAGCCACCCTGGGCATAGATCTCAGTTTCCAAGGGCGAATCTCATGTGTGGCCTCCTAAAATCCCAACACAGTTCATGGCAATACTTCTCTGAAAACAGTTCCACAACTCAGTCTCTAAGGGAAATCACACCAGAGTTCAAGCCCAGGAGGAACCAGATATCTCTTCCAACCGCCACACATATGACCACAATTAAAAACAAAAGACTCCCACATGGCACTCATCTTCTTCCATATAGACACTAATAATAACCTCTGGCTGGAGGTTTCCATGAGGGGCACAGACCAACACAGTGTTCAAAATAAGCACCCTCGCACCTCATTTGTCACAAGTCAGGGTTTCCTGGACACCCTTCCTTTGAACACGGAATGATCATAGAGCCCTGCCTTTAATACTGCTCCACAATTCCAATTTGAGGCTTACTGACTGTGGGATTTAGATTCTTTATGTGAACTGGAGTCATGCGTAATCACAAGCACCAATGGGCTAGACTCTGCAGGGCTTTGAAGTACTCATTTGATGCAAAGGATCCCTATTCTCACTTGATGGAGATCAGGAACCTTACAGAGGAAGGCGAGAGGAGTAGTCCACAATGAATGCTTTTTGGACATTTTGGATTTGGGTGCACACATGGGATGTTTCTTTAGGTCCATTAGGTGCTAAGTATCTAAGCCACAGCCTCACACAGGGCCAAGTGGCCAATTCAGACACATCCCTTTCCAAACAATTAAGCAAAGAGCCCCAGGTGATGCCCATTCATTTCCATTTGAAAACCGTTTTCTTCAGGCTTCACAAAGGCGTGGCCTAATCAAAGACCTTCCTGTTATTCAGTGCAACAGAAGAATAGGTATGCAAAAGGCCCAAAGCAGGGTTTCTCCACAGAGACTTTACTGGTCACATTGATATCTGAGTTTTCTGAGTTGCTCCAATTCCCTTCAGCTATCCTGTACATGGCCATGTCCCAGAGCTTGGAGGTGGTACATATCTTGGACACATAACCATGAGCCTATTATGGTTAGTGGCCAGAATTCAGGCAGAAAACAGGAACTTAGGAAGACAGTAGGTGTTGCCCATCCAGAAGGCAAGCCAAGTCCATCTATAAATTGGGAAGGATGAATGCTGGGAAGCTTTCTACTAGACAGAACACATCCATTGATGCATGCTCTTTCTAATGTCTTCATCCACGAACACATTGGGATACCCAGACATAGAAACACACTCTTTGTCAAACGACTTTCTAGAAACCATCCACTCCAAAATGAACAAACTGCCTTTTCTACCTATTCTCAGAAAATGAGAAAAGACCACAAACTCACACCCAACCCACAAAGGCACCTCCTTCCCCCAAGTAGGTCTGTGACTATCCGGAGTGTCCTCTGACTGGTGGGCCATACTATGTTCCCAGAAATGGCCTGTCCTGTCTCAGATCTGGACTCCTTGGCCAACTCTGTGAGGTTATTAGGAGCCAGCGGTGAGCCATTACATGGAGATGACTTTTTCTCTCTCACGTCCTTAATAGCTGCCTACATCTTCTCCAGGGATCATTTCTGTATGAACCTTTGAGGATCTTAGCAGGTGGAAGATCTGCTACATTCCTGTATTGAAAGACCAACTCTGTCGCTAATCTTCTGTAAAGTTAGATTGAGGGAACAGTGTATGGTTAGGATTAATAACATGTTCGATATGAGTTAGGAATCATTCTGTAGGAATGTTTGGGAACCTGCAATATTTACAAGAAAATATAGGTGAAATATTAGTATGAAAACAGAAATGTAGGTAAGATTTGAAGCCCAGAAGGGCATTGGGCCCTTGATTGGGATACGTAGATTTGAATTATTTTCTGCAGAGATGTCTCAGATAAATCGATGTACAATGGCATAGGACCTTGTACGTTGGATGATGGAATGTTTAAGAGAACTTCTAGTCAAAAAAGGATAGTTGGAATTATTAGAAAGATATTCAGTTTCAGAAAGAAGAGTGAGTATAGGTTTTGGACAAAAAGTTCTCTAGCAATAGGGTTTCGGATAGAGAGTGAATTTAAATGTGAGCACATGTGAAGAGTCAGTCACAATGATGAACTGGGGAAAATATGTCGGAAGGCCGATATCAATAGAGACATTAAGAAATCAGGAAAAGTATAAAGTGAGTGATAGGATTAGATATTTTCAACAGGGTTGAGTTTGAATATATAATCTTAGGAAGAAAAAAATATGTTGTCACAAATAGGATTGACATTTGAGAACATTAGGCAACATGGACATGGATGTTTTTAGTAATCCATGCTCACTTTCAATTTAGGCTTTGGTACAATCATAAGTTTGACCTTTGCATTTTGTGTCTCGAATATTACTATGATAAAATGTATATGTAGATCGGGTGACATAAGTATTTCTTATACCATTTCTGGGAGCAATATTTTGAAGATGTATAAATTATTATTGGCGGTACAAAGATTTGTACCCTGTGTCTATGAATATAGAATAAATGCATGAATTGACAATACTGTGAATAAATAATATAACTGTTTCCACTTTAAATAATGGATTGAATTGATATGTGAAAATATACACAAAAACTTATATTGATATACAATCATTCATTCCATCCAGTTACACATCTAATTGTATAATTGCGTTATGTTTTATTATAAAGACTGTGTGAGATTTGCTTCAAACGTGATTATGGAAATCGAAAATAATGTGTTTGGAAAGAAGTCTCATTAAAAGACCAGTCAAGAAACCTGGAGGAATACATGTGTTCTGAAGCAGGAAGTGATTGAAAGTGAAACAAATGCCTATAAATTTGTGAATTTGTGGATGAAATATATATCCTATGATGTGCATAAACTGAAGAAATATTAACGAACCAGTGTTGAATAAAAATGAACATCAAAATACACACTATGTCCCATAGGAATCTAATTGCATTGATGTTAAACTGGGTCAATTACTGTAGAAATATTAGGATTTGTATGCACCATTCACTGAAGTTAGTTTTAAGTACTAGGAAACAAATATGTAGTTCAGGTGAATGAATATTTTGAGAATAATCTTGTGAAATTTTTATTATAAATCCACATACATGAACATGAATGAATTTCGGTAGTGTATATAAGACACATATATTTCATATTTTGAAAAATCTTGAGAGTGTATATATATATATATATATATATATATATATATATATATATATATATATCCAAAACACACACAGAGATATTAAAAAGTACCAATATATAAGCCAATCAATATTCATCATGAAATATATAACATCCACAGATGCAAAATTATTTATTGTACTGAGCATGGATTTATGTACAATGTTGTTCTCCTAGGAAGCTCACATATAGGTTGAATTTTCAGTTCCAACAGCGTTTAGGAGGAGTGATCTTTTCTCACAATTTGTATCTCCAAGTCAGCCAGGTCACAAAAATGTACGTGTGATACCAGGTAGGATTCTATATGTGCATATAAAAATACATGTGCTGAATAGGCTACAGAGAAAGGGAGACAGGAATTCACGTATTTGTTAACTACAAAAACCCATGGTGAAATATTTTAATTAAAAATTGACTAGATTTATAACACCTACACTTTATCATGCAAAAGGCAAATCCAACTATACACCATGCCTCCTCTGAACTGTTTGTATTTCAATTCTGTTTGCATTATTTCTCTCCACCATATTAGGATTAGTGGTCAGAGTCTAGTAGGGTATGGGTTAGTGTCAGGGATTCAGTATTTTGAATGTAAAATAGGAAAATGAATCAAATGTGTATGCAAATATGTGCTACACAAAATCTTCCTACTCTCATTCACAACAATACCTTGACACTATCTTTGCCCCAAGTAAGACAAAATAAAAGAAGAAGAGTTAGAAAATCTGTGAATACATATCAGGAATGGAACATGATTGCGAGTTCACAATCTTGGAGGTGGTAGAGGAGTTTCCAAAAGTAAGGGACAGGGTAAATATTGCACAAATATGGAGATGTGCCAGCCTAAAGACTTCTGGAGAACCTGCCTCTGAGGTTGGCCACTTGAAGTATATGTTGTTGTCAGGACCTATGGCTTCCTTTCTAGTGAGACCACCAAAGCTGGGTCTCCATCTATGTGACCTGCAGAACATGGTTTCTTATTTTCCAAAGAAAGTGAGGCAGCAAGGCTGAATTCTCTCTTTGTAAGTAAACTCTTGCCACTGAAGGCTAAGTGTGGCCCCGTGTGGACTGTGAAGCCATTTGGTAATCCTCCACTTTTCATGGTGTTCTTGCTGCTGCACTGGGAGTTTGGTATTGGCTTCAGGAAATACAAGAAATTCAACTGGGTCACAGTGCTGGAGGGAGATCTGTCACGTGTTGTGCATCAGGGTCTGCAGGAGAATGCACCAACCAGGCTTCTATCCCACATAGCTTGCCCCCTTGACCATAGCAACCTGATTCTGAACATTGACCTGAAACCTCTCCATTCAACAAGATGCCTTTACATACAAGGGTCTGCTGGCTGCACCATGTCAGTTACAAGCCTTTTGGCAGATCCACATAATCCCAACACAGAAGTTTTATCACAGACCTGCAAAACACTCCTCTAGGCCCACTACTCAACAGACTTTAACTTATTTGCATCACTGTTCTACACCATTTTCATGAAATCCAGTCAATCAAGGCACTGTCTGGTACACTCATGACCAGCAACAGGAAATCCAAAGTGTATCCAGTGTCACCTGGTGATGGGAATTTCAAATTTTTATGATGTTTATCTAGCCATTTTTCAAGGATGAGGTTGGAGGCACTGTGGGATTTAATTCATTCTGGAAACATCAAATGGTGAGAAAGCCCATTTCAATGAAACATCTGGAGAACTCTCACAGGCAAGACTTCCCTAAGAGTGGCCAAAAGATCAAATGAAGCCAGGCCCATTGAGGTCTACAATGTGAGGTCCATGTGTGTTTTTACTCTCAACTATGGCTGTCAAGTCTTAAAGAATAAAATCATGCGATATTCTGGCTCAGATTCCCAGTGCTCTTTGGGAAGCCCCCTGGACCTAGATCTCAGTTTCCAAAGGCCACTACCATGTGTGGCCTCCAAAAATCCCAACACAATTCATGGCAATACATCTCTGCAGTAATTTCCAAACTCAGTCTCTAAGAAGACTCACACCAGAGTTCAAGCCAAGGTGGACCCAGTCATCTCTTCCATCAGCCAAACAAATGACCACAATTAAAACCAAAATACTCCCACATGGCTCTCAACTACTTCCACATAGACACTCATCATTACCTCTGGCTGGAAGTTTCCATGAGGGGCGCAGCTGAAGACAGTATCCAAAATATGCTCCCTACCCTCATTTGTCTAAAGTCAGGGTGGCTTGACAACCTATCTGTGAACAAGGAGTGATCAAATAGGCCTGCCATTAATACTGCTCTGCTTCTCCAATTTGAGCCTAATGTCTGTGGGGTTTAGATTCTTTATGTGAATTGGAGTCATGAGAAAATCCAAGCACCTATGGGCTTGCCTCTGCAGGGCTTTGAAAAACTTTTTGAACCAAAGGATACCTATTCTCACTTGATGGAAATCAGGAACCTTACAGAGGAAGGCGAGAGACTTCATCCACAAGACTGCTCTTTTTCCATTTTGGTTTTGGATGCACACATGAGATCTTTCCTTAGATTCATCAGGTGGTGAGAATCTAAGTCACAGTCTCACACAGGGCCAAGAGGCTGATTCAGACACATCCCTTTCCATGGCAATTAAGCAAAGAGCCACAGGTGATGCTCATTATTTTCCATTAGAAAACTGTTTTCTTCAGGCTTCACAAAGGGGTGGACTGAGGCAAAGACCTTCCAGACATTCAGGGCAACGGAACAATAGGTAAACAAAAGGCCCAAATCAGTGTTTCTCCACTGACACTTTACTGGTCACACTGATATCTGAGTTTTCTGAGTTCCTCTCCATTCCCTTCATCTATCCAGTACAAGGCCATGTTACAGAGTTTGGAGGTGGTACATATCTTTTACACAAAACCATGAGCCTATTCTTGAGAGTGGCCAGAATTCAGGAAGAAAACAGGAACTTAGGAAGATAGCAGGTATTGCCCATTCATAAGGAAAGTCGTAGTCCATTCATAAATTTGGCAGGATGAATGCTGAGAAGCTTTCTACTAGACAGAACACATTCATTGATGCATTCTCTTTTCTAATGTCTATAACCACAGACACAGTGGGATACACAAACCCACAACCACACCCACAAAGGCAACTCTTTCCTCCAAGTTGGTCTGTGACTATCCAGAGTGTCCTCTGACTGGTGGGCCATACTATGTTCCCCAAAATTGCTTGTTCTGTCTCAAATCTGCTTTCCTTTGCCAACTCTTGAAGTAGTCAGGAGTCAGCGGTGAGCCAATACCTGCTTTATCAGGAAAGAACCATCTTCAGAGCTTCCCTGGCATTTGGCCATCCTCACATCAGTAGGTAAGTGCCGTAGCCCGGCTGGCTGGGCAAAATAACCGGGGGGGGGTGACGAACAACTTGTGTAGACTGATGCAGCAGGCCTGGAAGCCGTTTATTGTTGAATAAGAGCGGTATTTATACATTTTACACAGCCTATCTAATTAGCATGAAATAGATACAGCAGTCAAACAATAAGGAATCTCCACACTTAATGGCTCGCTTTTGTTACTTCACAAACCACTCCCTCTGGCATTTTGCCAGGCGCCATCCAAACTTCTTTACAGGCTCTAACATTTCTCCAGCAAAATAACAGGTGCCAATCTGACTTGTTTACAGACGTTAACATTTCCCCCTTTTGTTTAATTTAAATAAGGACCATAGTGTTTTTTACAGAAACACCATAAATAACCTGCTAGAAACAGAAAGGGAGGATACAAAATGTTACAATACCAATCCAATTGATGGCTCCATGCAAGAAGCCCTTGGAAAACTTATACCAGCAATGACACCGTTAGCAAAGATACCGAGTTACAAGTTGTTGTAGATTACAGTCTGTTGTCTCAGTCCAGATAAAGCAGTGTCTCAATAGATTAACTCAGAGTTCAGGTAAATCACAGTCCAGGTAAGTTCTCCAGGCAGCTAGCTTAAGTTGTAGTAGCAGAAACAGCGATAGCTCCGAAGTCTCCTCGGGTTCTCAGCCGAAGTTTCCTCCAGTTCTCAGCAACATTGTAAATTCTTCCACCTTTGTTTTCACTGCACTTGGACGAAGGCAGGAACTCCGGATGGCTAAAGAAAATCCTGTAGCATTTCACTAAGAAAACAACCTTCTGAACAATTTTAGTACATTATCTCAAGGTTTTTTACATTTGAAATAAGCCTTAATAGTACTCATTACTCATCAGCCTGCAGGTGTGGGAGACCCATTGTAGTTACTGGCCTTGGAAATGATCAAACTTCAGGGATGCCAGTGGCATCTTCTGCCAGCTGTAGCATCCTGGGCAGCCCCAGATGGCCCCAGGGAGAGTCCTGGGCTCAAACTTCTTCCGGGCACAGGAAGCAAAAGCCTGCGAGACTGTGGCTCCAGGTCAGGTCTAGATTTGGGCTCACAGTGGTGATCCGCTCCCCCGGGCAGGGGGGCGGGGAAGAGCCCTCAACTGCCTCTTGGAAAATTCTTACTGCGCCATGATGGGCTTGGGCAGGTGGCAGCCGCCTTGTCATTTCACGCACCCTCCAGTATCAAAAAGTATTCAGTAATAGCCTTTTGCTGCAACTTTTTTCCTGATAATCCTTCTTCTTCTGAACTTTCTTTTTCTTTCTGACTAGAGTTTCTGGGCTTTTATCAACACATGCCCTAACTATTCTTGGTTCCACTGGGGTGCCTTTTTCTCTTATCAATTTACTTCTCATCCCTTCCATATTTTCATCACAAAGACAATACAACATTTCAAGACAAAACAAGACACAAACATACTGCATCAATCTTCTCCATTTTCTTGAAATGGTCATTTTTCCTATCGCCCTATCTGCCTAGGGACGAGCAGATTGCTCCCGTCCTATCTATGGACAGAAAGCTTTTTTCGACCCTTACCCGTGAGTGTCCCAGGGCTCCCCGTAACGGGCCACCATCTGCCGCAGTCCCGCTGCAGCAGAATAACCTGGGGGGTGACGAATAACTTGTGTATGTTGATGCAGCAGGAATGAGAGCCGTTTATTGTAAGATCTGAGCGATATTTATACATTTTACACAGCCTATCTCATTAGCATAAAATAGATACAGCAGTCAACCAATAAGGAATCTTCACACTTAATGGCTCGCTTTTGTTACTTCACAAACCACTCCCTCTGGCATTTTGCCAGGCGCCATCCAGACTTGTTTACAGACTCTAACATTTCTCCAGCAAAATAACAGGTGCCAATCTGACTTGTTTACAGACCTTAACAGGTAAGAAGAAAGACTGACTCTGTCTTTGGTAAATTCAAACAACTGAGACCACTGGGACTGGGATTGGTAATGACTCTGGGTGCCTGGCTTCCTGGATCCCAAGTTCAGAGACTTTCATCACCAAGGAAGTGAGGTGTGGTCACTTCTTTCAGGAACTGAATGAGGTCACTGCCTTGGCTACCACTTTGTCCTAACAGTTGCTTCCAAGGGTTCCATGAGATGGAGGCTGCCCCTACTTCCTGTGACAATTTCATATGTTAGAATGGCATATCAACCATACGCACCTGGGAAGAGCTTTCCACACAGGCCTGGTTTGGTCTACTCTACATTATGAAGAGTGAGGCTGATTCAGACACATTCCTTCATCCTTCCAGGTTGTTTGCCATGGAGATGTCTTTTGCTCTCTCAGGTCCTTCATAGCTGCCTACATCTTCTCTAGAGATCATTTCTGCACGTACCTTTGATGTTCTCAGCAGGTGGAAGATCCCATACATTCTTGTATTGTAAGATCAACACTGTCGCTGCTCTTCAGCAAAGTTAGATTGAGGGAACAGTGTATGATTAGTGTTATTAACATGTTCGATATGGGTTAGGAACCATTCTGCTGCATGAATAATGGTATTGGGAACCTGTGATATTTACAAGAATATAGAGGTGAAATATATGTACAAAAACAGAAATCTAAGTAAGATTTGAAGCCCAGAAGGTCATTTGTCCCTTGATTGGGATACTTAGCGTTGAATTACATTCTGCACAGATGTTTCAGATAAATCGATATACAATGGCATAGGACCTTTCACCTTGGATGATTGAATGTAGAAGAGAACATCCAGTCAAAAAGTGATAGTCGGTAGAATTAGGAAGATATTCGGTAAATTTAGGAAGAAGAATGAGTGTAGGATTTGGAACAAAAGTTCTTTAGAAGTACTGTATCGCTAAGAGAGTGAATGTAAATATCAGCACATGTGACGAGGAAGTCACAATGATTAACTGGGGAAAATATGTAGGAAAGCAGATATCAATAGAGACATTACAAAATCAGGCAAAGTATAAAGTGAGTGACAGGATTAGACATTTTCAACATGGTTGAGTTTGAATATATAATCTTTGGAAGAAACAAATATGTAGTCACCAATAGGATTTTTATTTGAGAGCATTAGGCAACCTGGACATGGATGTTTTTAGTAATCCATGTTCACTTTCCATTTAGGTTTTGTACAATCATAAGTGTGACCTTTGCTTTTTGTGTCCAGAATATTACTGTGATAAAATGTATATGTAGATCAGGTGACATGAGTATTTCTTCCACCATTTCTGGGAGCTATATTTTGAGGACGTATAAATTAGTATTGGGGGTTCAAAGAGGTGTACCTGTGTCTATGAATATAGAGATAATTCGTGAATAGACTGTACTGTGAATAAATAATATAACTGGTTCCACTTTAAATAATGGATTGAATTGATATCTGAAACTAAGTAAGAAATCTTATATTGATATAGAACCATTCATTCCAACCAGTTACACATCTAATGGTAATATTAGTGTTATGGTTTATTGTGACGGGTTTGTGAGTTTTGCTTCAAATGTGATAATGGAAATCGAAAATAATGTGTTTGGAAAGAAGTCTCATGAAAAGAGCAGTCAAGAAACATGG
Source organism: Callospermophilus lateralis (assembly GCF_048772815.1). Lineage (NCBI taxonomy): Eukaryota > Metazoa > Chordata > Mammalia > Rodentia > Sciuridae > Callospermophilus > Callospermophilus lateralis. The sequence goes on along the minus strand of NW_027512722.1, from coordinate 1,452,700 downwards.
AGGAATACATGTGTTCTCAAGCAGGAAGTGATTGAAAGTGAAACAAATGCCTATAAATTTGCGAAATTTTGATGAGACATATATGCTATGATGTGCATAAACTGAAGAAATAGTAATGTACCAGTGTTGAATAAAAATGAACGTCAAAATGCACATCATGTCTACTTGCATTGATGTTCAACTGGGTCAGTTACTGTAGAAATATTAGGATTTTGGGGGGGATTAATAATACAATTTATTTTAGCACTAGCATGCCACAGAATGTAGAGGAAAGATCAATGGATTTTTAGTTATAGCACTAATAATCTAACATTTAGTGACTATTTTGGATAGTCTAAAATTACATAAGGCTATGTAACATAATTTTTTTTATTTAACATTCATCAAAGCTTGGAATTTTCGTAATATTTCTTCTTTTTTATTTTTTATTTTTTCAGTTGTTGATTGACCTTCATTTTGTTTATTTGTATGTGGTGCTGAGAATAGAACCATGTGCCTTACACATGCTAGAAAAGCATGTTACCACTGAGCCACAAACCCAGCCCCTCCACTTTTATCTTAACATCATACACTCATGTCCCTCTTCTTTACTCACTTTCTTCCCCATTTTCCCCCTTCTCTCCCTTCCTTTTTCGTTTCCCCTCCATATCTATTTTTCTCTCATGTCATTACAAACAGTAGTATGCTATGAAATTTAAGTTTAAGACTGTTTTTTATAGTCATTTTTTTTCTTGAGAAAATTAAAAATTATAATCACCTGATAGATATATTACAATACATTTATTACACATATGTATCTATATTCATGCATATGCATTACATATATTATATATATATATACATATATATTTAAAAGTACTTTGATTTTCCTGTTAGAAATAATATAGACCAAGTCTTTCTTAATTCTCAATTCTTCCATAATTAACATCTTACAGTGAAAATCAAATAAATATATTTAAGTAAAAAAGTATCATTCTTATTTATCAATACTGATAATTTAAGGTTTTATATCACATTAAGCTGTAATATGGCATATTAACTCTTATGAATTAGAGAAATTTTATTTGAACAACCTATTATTTAAGGACCATATGCACTGACATTTTAAATGGCATTCTTGTGATTTCAATTTCTATCAATTGTGTATTAATTGCCAAATACTTATTTTAGTACTTTTCATGTTCATAATTGATATTAAGTCAATTGTTTAATTCTTCTTGTAAGTAGTTACTTATTACAGTAGGACATTAATACTACATCTTTATAAGAAAAATGGTACAAATTTATTTTCATGCAAAATTAAGAATAATTGCATGCTCTAAATGTTTGATTGTTGATACATATAATAAAGAGCTTTTGATGAGTCTCTTCCGCAGTAAAACATAAAATGCAAAGATAATGTCCAAATAAAGATAAGAAAAATACACATTATCAGCTAGAAACTATTAAATAAAAGATAAAAAGAACAATCCAACACATTGTACGAACTTGTCAGATGAGGTAGTATTCTGGAAGAATAGCCTAAGACTAGACCTTGTCCATGTCAAAATATTCACGAAAAAAATGAAGTATGAAAAGTGTAGAAAATGCTATGAATTTTTCATGAAGATAGGTGAATTATCCTTTCATCTCAATTTATGTGCATTTTCTGGTAAAATAAATTTGTGATATTTACAACTACACAAAACAAAGTTTCTGCATAGCAAAATGAATACATCTGAACCCATTTTTAGCTGATTTCTTCCCACTAAATTTTAAACCTTTATTTATTTATTTATTTTTATTGGTTGTTCAAAACATTACAAAGCTCAAGATATATCATCTTTCATACATTTGACTCAATTGGGTTATGAACTCCCATTTTTTCCCCAAATACGAATTGTAGAATCACATCGGTTACACATTCACACTTTTACATAATGGCATATTAGTGACTGTTTTATTCTGCTACCTTTCCTATCCCCTACTATCCACCCTCTCCTCCCCTCCCATCTTCCCTCTCTACCTCATCTGCTATTGTTCAATTCTCTCCATTGTTTCCCCCCCACTTCCCCTCACAACATTTTATATGCGATTTTGTGTAACATTGAGGGTCTCCTACAATTTTCATAAGCTTTCCCTTCTCTCTCCCTTTCTCTCCCCCCCATTCGTCTTTGTTTAATGTTAATATTTTCCTCATGCTCTTCCTCCCTGTTCTGCTCTTATTTGCTCTCTTTATATCAGAGAAGACATTTGGCATTTATTTTTTAAGGACTGGTTAGCTTCGCTTAACATAATATGCTCTAATGCCATCCATTTCCCTGCAAATTCTATGATTTTGTCATTTTTGTGCTGTGTAATACTCCATTGTGTATAGATGCCACATTTTTTATCCATTAATCTATTGAAGGGCATCTAAGTTGGTTCCACAGTCTAGCTATTGTGAATTGTGCCGCTATGATCATTGATGTGGCAGTATCCCTATAGTATGCTCTTTTAAGATCCTCAGGGAACAGTCCAAGAAGGGTGATAGCTGGGTCAAATGGTGGATCCATTTCCAGCTTTCCCAGGAATATCCATACTTCTTCCAAAATTGGCCTCACCAATTTGCAGTCCCACCAGCAGTGTACAAGTGTACACTTTTCCCCACATCCTCGCCAACACTTATTGTTGTTTGACTTCATAATGGCTGCTCATCTTACTGGAGTAAGATGGTATCTTAAGGTGGTTTTGATTTGCATTTCTCAGACTGCTAGAGATGGTGAGCATTTTTTCATGTACTTGTTGATTGATTGTATGTCCTCCTCTGTGAAGTGTCTGATTAGGTCCTCGGCCCATTTGTTGATTGGGTTATTTGTTATCTTATTGTTTAATATTTTGAGTTCTTTGTATATTCTGCATATTAGGGCTCTATCTGAAGTGTGAGGGGTAAAAATTTGTTCCCAGGATGTAGGCTCTCTATTTACCTCTCTTATTGTTTCTCTTCTTGAGAAAAAAACTTTTTAGTTTAAGTAAGTCCCATTTGTTTTTTTCTTGTTATTAACTCTTGGGCTATTGATGTCTTATTAAAGAATTTGGAGCCTGACCCCACAGTATATAGATCGTAGCCAACTTTTTCTTCTATGAGACGCAGTGTCTCTGATTTGATATCTAGCTCCTTGATCTATTTTGATTTAACTTTTGTGCATGGTGAGAGAATGGGATTCAGTTTCATTTTGTTGCATATGGATTTCTAATTTTCCCTGCACCATTTGTTGAAGATGCTATCCTTCATCCATTGCATGTTTATAGCCACTTTATCAAATATAAGAAAGTTGTAATTTTGTGGATTGGTTTCTCTGTCCTCCATTCTATACCATTTGTCCACCTGCCTGTTTTCGTACCAGTACCACACTGTTTTTGTTACTATTGCTTTGTAGTAAAGTTTGAACTCTGGTATCGGTATACCTCCCGATTCACACTTCCTGCTTAGAATTTCTTTTGCTATTCTGTGTCTTTTGTTTTTCTATATGAATTTCATGATTGCTTTATCATTTCTACAAGAAATGCCATTGGGATTTTGATTGGCATTGCGTTAAACCTGTATAGAACTTTGGGTAATTTCGCCATTTTGATGAATTTAGTTCTGCCTATCCATGAACAGGGTACATTTTTCCATCTTCTAAGATCTTTTTCTATCTCTCTCTTTAGGGTTCTGTGGTTTTCACCTCTTTTGTTAGGTTGATTTCCAAGTATCTTATTTTCTTTGAGGATATTGTGAATGGAGTGGTTTTCCTCATTTCCATTTCAGAAGTTTTGTTGCTGATATACAGGAATGCCTTTGATTTATGCGTGTTGGTTTTATATCCTTCATTTATTAACTCTAGCAGTTTCTTTGTAGACCCTTTTGGGTCTGTTAAATATATTACCATGTCATCCACAAATAGCGATAATTCAAGTTCTTCTTTTCCTATTTTTATGCCTTTAATTTCTTTTTTCTGTCTAATTTCTCTGGCTAGTATTTCAAGAACTAAATTGAATAAAAGTGGTGATAGAGGGCATCCCTGTCTTGTTCCAGATTTCAGAGGGAATGCCTTCAGTTTTCTCCATTTAGGATGATCCTAGCCTGAGTTTTAGCATATATAGCTTTTACAATGTTGAGGTAAGTTCCTGTTATTTCTAGTTTTTCTAGTGTTTTGAACATAAAGGGATGCTGAACTGTGTCGAATGTTTTTACTACATCTATTGAGATGATCATATGGCTCTTGTCCTTAAGTCTATTGATGTGGTGAATAGCATTTATTGATTTCCGTATATTGAACCAGCCTTGCATTCCAGGGAAGAATCCTACTTGATCATGGTGCACAACTATTTTGATATGCTTTTGGATTCAATTCACACGGATTTCATTGAGAATTTTTGCATCCAAGTTCATTAGAGATATTGGTTGTAGTTTTCTTTTTTGAAGTGTCTTTGTCTGGTTTTGGGATCAGGGTGATTTTGGACTCCGAGAATGAATTTGGAAGAGCTCCTTATTTTTCTATTTCTTGATATAGCTTGAAAACTATTGGTATTAATTCTTCTTTGAAGGTTTTTTTGAACTCTGCTCTATACCCATCAGGTCCAGGGCTTTTTTTGGTTGGTAGTATTTTGATGGCTTCTTCTATTTCTTCCTTTGTTTTTGGTCAGTTTAAATTGTGTGTGTCTTCCTGACTGAATCTGGGCAGATCGTATGACTTAAGAAATTTATCGATATTTTAACTATCTTCTATTTTATTGCAATATAGGGTTTCAAAATACTTTCTAATTATCTTCTGTATTTGTGTACTGTCTGTTGTGATATTGTCTTTTTCATTCCGTATGTTAGTAATTTGAGTTCCCTCTCTTCTTCTCATCCTTAGCATGGCTAAGGGCCTGTAAATCTTATTTATTTTTTCAAAGAACCAACTTTTAGTTTTATCAATTTTTTCAATGTTTTTTTTTGTTTCAATTTCGTTGATTTCTGCTCTAATTTTAATTATTTCTTGTCTTCTACTACATTTGCTGTTGTTTTGCTCTTCCTTTTCTAGGTTTTTGATGTGTACTGTGAGTTTATTTATTTGTTGTTTTATTTTTTTTTTTTGAGGAAAGAACTCCAAGAAATGAATTTCCCTCTTAAAACTGCCTTCTTTGTGTCCCATAGATTCCAGTATGATGTGTCTGTATTGTCATTTGATTCTAAAAATATTTTTATCTCCTCCTTTATATCTTCTGTAACCCATTGATCATTCAGTAGAATATTGTTCATTTTCCATGTGATGTAGGATTTTTCCTTCCTTCTTTTATCATTGATTTCCAGTTTCATTCCGTTATGATCAGATATGGTGCATGGTATTTTCTCCACGCCTTTATATTTACTAAGAGTTGCCCAATGGCATAATATATGGTCTAACTTGGAGTAGGATCCATGTGCTGCTGAGAATAAAGTGTATCCACTTGATGATGGTTGATGTATTCTATATATGTCGGTTACGTCAAGGTTATTGATTGTGCTGTTGAATTCTATAGTTTCTTTATTCAGTTTTTTATAGAGGATCTGTCTAATGGCAAGAGCGGTGTGTTGAAGTCACCCATAATTATTGTGTTGTAGTCTATTTGACTCTTGAACTTGAGGCGAGTTTGTTTTATGAGCGTTGCAGCTCAATTGTTTGGTGCATACCAATTGATAATTGTTATGTCTTGTTGGTGGATGGTTCCTTTTAACAATATATAGTGTCCTACTTTATCCCTTTTGATTAACGTAGGTTTGAAGTTGATTTTATATGATATGAGTATGGCCACTCCTGCTTGCTTCCGAGGGCCATATGAGTGGTATGATTTTTCCCAACCTTTCACTTTCAGCCTGTGTATGTCTTTACCTTTCATATGAGTCTCTCGAAGGCAGCATATTGTTGGATTTATTTTTTTGATCCAGGTTACTAGCCTATGTCTCTTGATTGGTGAGTTTAGATTTTTAACATTTAAGGTTACAATTGAAATATGATTTGTACTTCCAGTCATGTTTATTTATTTATTTATTTTAATTTGGGTAGTTTTTACTTTTTGGTTTTTTTCTTACCCCTTTACTGAGATACCTCCCGCTGTTAGTTTTGGGCACTATTTTTCAATTCCTCTTCTTGTAGTATTTTGCTCAAAATGCTTTGCAGTGCTGGTGTTCTGTCTGCGAATTCTTTTAGCTTTTATTTATCAGGAAGGACTTAATTTCATTGTCAAATCTGAAGCTTAATTTTGTTGGATACAGTATTCTTGGTTGGAATCCATTATTTTTCAGTGTTTGAAATACATTGTTCAAAGATCTTCTCGCTTTCAAAGTCTGTGATGAAAAATCAATTGTTAACCTTATTGGTTTACCCCTGAATGTTATCTGCCTACTTTCTTTCGTAGCTTTTAATATTCTCTCCTTGTTCTGTATGTTGGCTATCTTCATAATTATATGTCTTGGAGTTTGTCTATTATGGTTTTGAATGTTTGAGGTCCTGTAGGCTTCCAGGATATGGCAATCCATTCCATCTTTCATCTCTGGGAAGTTTTCTAGAATTATTTCATTTAATATGTTGTTCATTCATTCGGTTTGAATTTCTATGCCTTCTTCTATCCCGATGACTCCCAATTTTGTTTTTTTTATGACATCCCATATCTCTTGAATAGTTGCTCATGGGATTTAAGCATGTTTTCTGTGTTGACTATATTCTTTTCAAGTTGACAAACTTTGTCTTCATTATCTGATGTTCTGACTTCTACTTGATCTAGTCTATTTGTAATATTCTTGTTTGAGTTTTTAATTTGGTTTATAGTTTCCTGCATATCTAGAATTACTGTATGATTTTTTAAAAGATCTCTATCTCCTGGTAAAGCTTGTTCTTTGCCATTTGAATTTGTTTGTTTAATTCATTTTCAAAATATACTTTTATCCTTAGACTTGCTGCCTCATGTCTTCTCTCTTATTCCTTTCCATCTGAGTTAGGTATGACTTAAGTTTTTTCTCTATCCCTGTTTCTGATGCTTCTAGGTTCTCCTGTAGTATTACGTTGTCCTTCATTGTTTGTACACCTTGTTTTCCCTTGTTTTTTCATGATGTTCACGTCATTTTCCAGCTCTATTTGATTGCTGTGTTTCTGCTCTCTTCTATAGATTTGTTATGGGTTTATATATCTCTGTTTTCTCTCCTTTGTGTTGGTAGACTATGCCTGCTTAAGTGGATTCCACTGTTAAGGAATTCTGACGGCCGAGCTCCAGTGATGTCACCTCTCTGCTGTGGTGGGCCCCAGGCTCCTTGCCGGAGTGTCCGAATTGGGTGGGTGGACTGGATTGTCTCTGGTTGGTTTCAGCTCCCGGTCGCTGGCAGGCCGGCAGTCTCCAGCCACCCAGTAGCGCGGGCAGCTTGTGGTCTGTCTTCGGCTAGTGGGTGATCTCTAGCCACACAGTTGCGCGTTCGGTCGCCGGCAGGCGCGCGTTCTCCAGCCGTCAAGACATAGCGTCAGCAGGTGGGCTGGCGCCAGCAGGAAGGTGGTCTCCAGTTGCCCAGTCACACTGGCAGTGGGCCGGCGTTCTCCAGCCAACCAGTCAGGAGGGCCTGGCCTCTAGTCCCCTGGTTTATCCTGCTAGTCCTGATTTCTCCTGCTAGACCAGATTTCTCCTGAGTGATGCTTCTCGGCAGCTCAAACTGTTCTCTGGGTCTGCCGTTTGTTGGGTGAGGAGGGTGTCAATTGGGAACCCTGGAACTCTATTGTTTTAATTTTTTTCGCTTGCCCATCGCCCCGCACTGGCTAGACAAGTTTCATTTTTGCCGCTGATGGGAAGGGGAGATGAAGGTCAGGTGCCTCTAGTTTTCCCCAGTCTTTATGCAGACTTGCTCTGATTATCCCTCCCCCAAAAGCCTAGGAGATATTTTATGCGAATTCCCCTCTGTATGTGAGATGAGCTGAGAAACACACACCTGTTTTATTCTTGCAATCTGTCAGGGAGTGGTGGTGGTTACTTCAGCTCTCCAAGATGGTGGCTGTTGGTTTCCTTTGTGGAGTTTCCGCTTTGGGGCATAGAAATGTACTGCTAACTTCCCCGTCTGAAATCCCGAATTCAGCTGGGGGCTCAGTGGATGCTCAGCCAGCAGGATTCCACAGAATCCGCAGCAACGTTTCTCCCTGCTTGCTGGTCGCTTCTCGGTGGTGCCTCACCATTTGTAGACACAGGGCAGGTCACGCGGATCAATCAGAATGGATCTCCAGTTGCACAAGTGGCTTGTGTTTGAGATTCAATTACCGGACCTCGGTGGTGGAAATCATTCTTCTAGGTTTCGGCAAACACCCATTTTCCTGTAAGATCCTAACAAGATAGTTTTTCATTGCTCTAACTCGTTATTAACTTGCGCTGTGGCAGGGTACACTGGGTGTGATACACTGTCTTCACAGCCATCTTGCAATGCCGAAATATTAGGATTTGGATGCACCATTTACTGAAAACTGTTTCAGTTCTAGGAAAAAATATGTATTTCAGGTGGATGAATATTTCTGAGAATAATTTTTTAAAAAGTGGATTATAAATCCACATACATGAATATGAATGAATTTAGGGAGTGCAAAATAAGACACAAATATTTCATATTTTGAAAAATCTGGAGAGTATATATATATATATATATATATATATATATATATATACACACACACACACACACAGACATTAAAAACTAGCAATATATATGCCAATCGAAATTCATCATGAAATACATATCATCCACAGACCCAAAAATATTCATATACTGAACATGGATTTATGTATAATGTTGTTCAACTAGGAGTCTTACCCATAGGTTGAATTTTCAGTTCCAACAGCATTTAGGAGGAGTGATCTCTTCTCACAATTTGTATTTGCCAAGTCAGTCACCTCACAAAAATGTACGTGTGATACCAGGTACAATTCTATATGTGCATATAAAATTACATGTGCTGAATAGGCTACAGAGAAAAGGAGACAGGAATTCACATATTTGTTAACTTTCAAAACACACGGAGAACTATTTCAACAAAAAAATGACTAGATTTATAACTCCTACCCTATATAATGCAAAAGGCAATTCCAACTATACACCATGCCTCCTCTGAACTGCTTGTATTTCTATTCTGTTTTGGTTATTATTCTCTATCATATTACGATTAGTAGTCAGAGTCTAGTATGGTAGGGGTTAGAGTCAGGGATTCAGTATTTCGAATGGAAAATTGGAAAATGTATCCAATGTGTATGCAAATATGTGCCACACAAAATCTTCCCACTCCTCCAGAACAATGGCTTGACATTATCTTCGCCCCAAGTAAGACATAATTAGAGGAGAAGAATTAGAAAATCAGTGAATACTTATCTGGAATGTAATATGCTAAGGAGTTCACTACCTTGAAGGTGGTACAGGAGTTTCCAAAAGTAAGGGACAGGGTGAACACTCCATAAACATGGAGCTCTGCTGGCCTAAAGACTTCTTGAGAAATTGCCTCTGAGGTTGGGCACTTGAAACATATGTTGTTATCAGGAGCTTTAGCTTCCTTTGTACTGAGATCATCAAAGCTGGGTCTGCACCTATGTGACCTGTAAAACATAGTTTCTTATTTTCCAATTAACATGAGACACCAGTCCTGAATTTGATCTTTGTAGGTAAACTGTGGCCACTGTGTTCTAAGTGTCTCCCTGTGTGGACTGTGAAGCCATTTGTTCATCCTCCAATTTTCATGGTGTTTCTTGCTGCTACAATGGGAGTTTGGTATTTGCTTCATGAAATACACGGAGTTCAACTGGGACACAGTGCAGCAGGGAGTTCTGTCACATGTGGTATTTCAATTTCTGCAGGAGAATGCACCAACCATGATTCTATATCACATAGCTTGCCCCATTGACCATAGCAAATCGATTCTGAACATTGCCCTGAAACCTCTCCATATAACAACATGCCTTTACTTAGAAGGGACTGCTGGCTGCATCATGTCAGTCACACGCCATTTGGAAGCCAATGGCAGATCCACATGGCCCCACTACAGATGTTTTATCACACACCTGCCTACCAATGCTCTAGGCCCACTAATCATCAGGCTCCAATTTATTGGCATCTCTGTTTTACACAATTTTTATTAAAACCAGTCAATCAAGGCACTGTCTGTTTTACTCATGATCAGCAACAGGACATCCAAAGGTTCTCCTGTGCCAGCTGGTCATGAAAATTTCAAAAATTTCATGGTATTTTTCTAGCCATATTTCAACAATGACGTTGGAGGCACTGTGAGTTTCAGTTTATTCCAGAACCATTAATCTTGACGAAGCTCATTTCAATGAAAGCTCTGGAGAAATCTCACAGGTAATGCTTCCCAAAGAATGGCCAAAAGGTCAAATGATGCCAGGCCCATTGAGTTCTACAATGTGAGGTCCATGTGTCTTTTGACTCTCAACTATGGCTGCCAAGTCTTTCAGAAGAAAATTTTGTGATATCTTGGCTGTGATTCCCAGTGCTCTGTTGAAAGCCACCCTGGGCCTTGATCTCAGTTTCCAAGGGCGACTCTCATGCATGGCCTCCTAAAATCCCAACACAATTAATGGCAATACTTTTCTGAGGTCAGTTCCAGAACTCAGTCTCTAAGGGAAAAAACACCAGAGTTCATGTCAAGGTGGACCCAGTCATCTCTTCCAACCACCACACTAACAACCACAATTAAAACCAAAACACTCCCACATGGCCCTCATGTTCTTTTATATAGACACTCATCATTACCTATCGTTGGAATTTTCCACGAGGGGCGAAGCTCAAGACAGTCTCCTAAATAATCTCTCTTGCCCTAATTTGCCTAAATTCAGGGTGGCCTGGACACCACTCCTGTGAACCAGGAGTGTTCATATAGGCCTGCTGTTAATACTTCTCTGTTTCTCCAATTTGAGGCGTATTGACTGTGCAGTTTGGATTCTTTATGTGAATTGTAGTCACGGGAAAATTCAAGCAATTATGGGCAAGCCTCTTTAGGGCTTTGAAGAAATGATTTGGCCCAAAGGATCCCTATTCTAACTTGATGGAGGTCAGGAACCTCACAGAGAATGGGGAGAGACTTCATCCACAATAACTGCACTTTTGGCCATTTTTGTTTTGGATGCACACATGTGATGTTTCTTTAGATTCTTCAGGGGTTGAGAATCTAAGCCACGGCCTCACACAGGGCCAAGAGGCTGATTCAGACACTTCCATTTCCAAAGGAATTAAGCAAAGATCCACAGGTGATGTCCATTCATTTCCATTTGAACCTGTTTTCTTCAGGCTTCACAAACGAATGTCTTGAGGCAAAGACCTTCCTGACATTCAGGGCAACAGAACAATAGGTAAGCAAAAGGCCCAAAGCAGGGTTTCTCCACTTAGACTATCATGGTCACACTTATATCTGAGTTTTTTGAGATGCTCGACATTTCCTTCAGCTATCCAGTACATGGCCATGTCACAGGGCTTGGAACTGCTACATATCTTGGACACAAAACCATGAGCCTATTCTGGAGAGTAGCCAGAATTCATGAAGAATGCAGGAATTTTGGAAGATACCACATGTTGCTCATCGATAAGGCAAGCTGAAATCCATTCATAAATTCGGCAGGATGAATGCTGGGAAGCTTTCTACTAGACAGGACACAACAATTGATGCATTCTGTTTTCTAATGTCTAAAACCATGGACACAGTGGGATACACAGACATAGAAACTCTTGCTTGCCAAACGACTTACTATAAACAGTTCACTCCAAATCAAACAAACCGCCTTTTCTACCTATTCTCAGAACATGAGACAAAACCACAAACCCACACCGACAACCACAGAGGCACCACCTTCTACAAAGTATGTCTGTGACTATCCAGAGTGTCTTCTGACTGGTGGGCCAACTTATGATCCCCGGAAATCACCAACTCTGTGAACTTGTCAGGAGCCAGCGGTGAGCCACTATCTGCTTTCTCAGGAAAGGCCCCTCTTCTGAGTTTTCCTGGCAGTTGGCCATCCTCATATCTGTAGGTACCATGAAAGACTGACTCTGACCTTGGTAAATCCAAACAAGTGAGCCCACTGGGACTGGGACTGGGACAGGCTCTTGGTACCTTGCTTCCTGGATCCCAAGTACCGAGAGTTCCATGACCAAGGAAGTGAGGTGAGGTCACTTCCTTCAGGAACTGAATGAGGTCACTGCTTTGGCAACCACTTTGTCCTAACAGTTGCTTCCAAGGGTCCCATGAGATCGAGGCTTCTCCTACTTCCTGTGACACTTTCACAAGTTAGAATGGTATATGAACCATAGGCCCCCAGGAACAGCTCTCCAAACAGGACTGTTTGTGTCCATCTTCTCTACATTATGAACAGAGAGGCTGATTCAGACACAACCCTTCATCCTGACCAGGTTGTTTGCAATGGAAGATGACGTTTGCTCTCTCAGGTCCTTCATGGCTGCCTACATGTTCTCCAGGGATCACTTCTTCATGGACCTTTGAGTTTTACAACAGGTGGAAGATTTTCTACATTCCTGTATTGTAAGACCAACTTGGTCCCTCCTCTTCTGTAAAGTTAGATTGAGGGAACAGTGTATGGTTAGGGTTAATAACAGGTTTGATTTGGGTTAGGAATTATTCTAATTGATGAATAATGGTATTGGGAACCTGTGATATTTATAAGAATATATAGGTGAAATATAAGTATGAAAACAAAAATCTAGGTAAGATTTGAAGCCCAGAAGGGCATTGCGCTATTGACTGGGATACTTAGCTTTGATATACGTTCTGCACAGGTGTTTCAGATAAAACGATAATCAATGGCATAGGACCTTGTACCTTGGATGATTGAATGTAGAAGTGAACATCCACTAGAACAGGGATAGTCGGTAGGATTAGGAAGATATTCGATAAGTTTCAGAAGAAGACTGAGTACAGAATTTGGACCAAAAGTTCTTTAGCAATAGTGTATCGGGTAGAGAGTGAATGTAAATGTCAGCACACGTGAAGGGTCAGTCACAATGGTGAACTGGGGAAAATATTTAGGTAAGCAGACATCAATAGAGACATTAGGAAATCAGGCAAAGTATAAATTGAGTGATAGGATTAGACATTTGCAACAGGGTTGAGGTTCAAAATATAGTCTTAAGAAGAAACAAATATGTAGTCACCAATAGGATTGACATTTGAGAGCATTAGGCACACTGGACATGAATGTTTTCAGTAATCTATGCTCACTTTTCATTTAGGCTTTGATACAATCATAAGTGTGACCTCTTCTTTTTGTGTCCAGAATATTACTGTGATAAAATGTATATGTAGATTAGGTGACATGAGTATTTCTTCCACCATTTCTGGGAGCAACATTTTGAAGATGAAAAAATTAGTATTGGGGTTACAAATAGATTTACTCTGTGTCTATGAACATAGAGATAATTTATGAATAGACGATATTGTGATTAAATATTATAACTTGTTCCAACTTTAAATATTCGATTGAATTGATATCTGAAAATAAACAGAAAATCGTATATTTATATGCAATCATTCATTCCAACCAGAAATACATCTAATGGTAATATTAGGGTTATGGTTTATCATGAAGAGTGTGTCAGTTTTTCTTCAAAATGATTATGGAAATCGAAAAAAAAAAGCGTTTGGAAAGAAGTCTCATGAAAAAACAATCAAGTAACCTGGAGGAATACATGTGTTCTGAATCAGGAAATGATTGAAAGTGAATCAAAATCCTATAAATTATTGAAGTTGTTGATGAAATATATATCCTATGATGTGTATAAACTGAACAAATAGTAATGAACCAGTGTTGAATAAAATGAACTTCAACATAGACATCATATCCAAGAGGAATCTAGTTGCATTGATGTTAAACTGGGTCAGTTACTGTAGAAATATTAGGATTGTATGCACCACTCACTGAAGTTAGTTTTCAGTACTAGAAAACAAATATGTAATTCAGGTGGATGAATATTTCTGAGAATAATATTGTGAAAAGTTGATTATAAATCCACATACATGAACATGAATGAATTTAGGTAGTATATGTAAGACACATATATTTCATATTTTGAAATATTTGGAGAGTGTATATATATATATATATATATATATATATATATACACACCCCCCCACACACACACACAACACACACACCCAGACAATAAAATGTAGCAATATATATGCCAATCGAAATTCATCATGAAGTATATATCATCCACAGATGCAAAAATATTTAATTTACTGAACATGGATTTATGTATAATGTTGTTCTACTAGGAGGCTCACCCATAGGTTGAATTTTCTGTTCCAACAGCGTTTAGGAGGAGTGATCTCTTCTCACAATTTGTATCTTCCAAGTCAGCCACCTCACAAAAATGTACATCTGATACCAGGTAGGATTCTATATGTGCATATAAAAATACATGTGCTGAATCGGCTACAGAGAAAGGGAGACAGGAATTCACATATTTGTTAACTTTAAAAACACATGGAGAACTATTTCAATTAAAAATTAACTAGATTTATAACACCTACCCTATATCATGCAAAAGGCAAGTGCAACTATACACCATGCCTCCTCTGAACTGCTTGTATTTCTATTCTGTTTGGGTTATTTTTCTCCATCATATTAGGATTTGTCATCAGAGTCTAGGAGGGTATGGGTTAGTGTCAGATGGCCCGGCTTGCAGGACACATCAACTTGGGTGTCGATCCTAGTTGGGGAGGAATGAAGGGACAAGAGACACGAGAGATGACAGCAAGACAGGAGTTCTGATCATGCTGCAAACTTTTATTATTCTCAGAGGGTATTTATATGCTGCGGATGGGAAAGCTCTCTTATCAGCAGTTGTTGGATGTCTTCACAGGGTGAGATAACCTCAGGATGTTTCAGGTAGACAGATGGTAGCCGGATGTCAAAAGGAGATAGATGGCTGTGGGATGTCTCCCAGGCAGGTTGTGTCCCAGGGGGCTGTTTCTTGTGTCAGTCTATTTTTTGAAGGAGAACTTCCTTCTAGCCCCTGACATCTCCCCTTTTGTTATATAAAATATTCGACCATACCTTACAGGCCATGGATTTAGGGGGTGATAGTGGCTCTGTTTCTCTAGGATGCCTTAGAATATCTCCTGATTTGAGCGAGCATCTTTCCTAGGAGATTTCGTGTTGGCTTTGGCATGTTTTTGGAGGAGACGTCTTTGAGGGGATAGCATGCCAACCGCCATGCACCAGAGCGTGTCATTCAGAGGTCTTGTGTTTGGGGATCCTTGGATCCATCCTCCTGCAGTCCTTCCTGGACCCTCCGTTATTATGGCCTAACGTGCTCATTCCAAGGGTGTGTCCTCCCCCAAGCGCAGGGGCCCATGGAGAACGAACCCTTATTGCAAGGGTAGAAGATGGTTGCTCAGAGCTGTTACTTATAGTTTTCTGTAAGAAAGAGAGATCTGTGGGGATGTAAAATTAATAAGCCTGTGAGAAGGGTTGAACATTCTTTTAAATGTTGGCAGTGCTGTCTTCCATCTCCAGACCATGATAGTGGACCTGTATGGGCTTAGAAACCAAAATATTAATCTGTTTTTAATAAATTGTACCAGCCTCTTTATAATGCAGCGGCCTATGGACACCATTAAAAGTAAACCCAACAAAGGGACTAATAGGGGAAGAAGGTAGGGTAGAAATCCATTATGCCCAATCCAGTGGGGATTTTCAAATAGTTCCCTTTGTCTCTTTTCTGGATCTTCTTGAAGCTTCTTAATTTTAATGCGTACTATGCCTGATTTATTTGCATAAAAGCAGCATCGTTCCCCTAAGGCTAAGCAAATACCTCCCTGGTTAGCTGTCAGCAAATCTAAGCCTCGTCTGTTTTGAAGGAACACTTCTGCCAGGGAATTTATTTGGTCCTGCAAATCTTTAATGGTTCCTGATAAAGTTTGTACATAATTTATAAGTTGTTGAGACAGGCGATGGTAAGAGTGAATAGCCGTGCCTAAGTCACTGTACCTGTGCCCACAGCAGCTGTTATTCCAAGGCTGGCAATGAGTGGTAAAGCCTGTATTGCCCACCTATGTCTTTTGACTAAAGTGTCTAGGCTAGAAATTGGTAGAGGTTCATCTCCTGGGACAATAGTTATATCAGGGAGTAATAAAGCAAGAACACAACCAATGGTCCAATTCGCTGGAAGCGTGGGAAGGCCGAGTTTCCTCCACACATAAAAACTGTGCCATTGGAGGGACAAAGAGATGGGGTGGGTGAGGAACAATTTTATACTGTTGAGCAATTTCCAAAGGAAGTAAGTGGAACATCAATATCATAGGTATTATTCTGCATCGCGCCTAAAAGAAATAATGTAAAATTGCCTATAGGCTGTACTTTAGAGGGAAATCCGGGTTGGCATGTATTATCATTGTCCATGATAGAATTAATAGGAACTGCCATAGGCATGATTGCCCCTGTTGTCATGCAGAGCCAGCAATCACCAGCAAGGGTGGGGTTCGAATTATTAAGCTAGGAGAAGGTAGTTTGCAAAATATCTAATGTATTGGTATCTAAACCTGGGAACTGGGATTTCGGCTACATTAAGGGATGATATGTGAGCTCAGGGATTTGGGGTTTCAAAAGTTTGATTATCTGAGGATGCTTGACAGAATAAGTGGGTCCTCCACCATCAGAGACCCCTGTAGGGGCCTTAATGGGCCAGTAGGAAGGTTTTCCGAGAGTGCCTTGGCACCCAGCTGACTGTAGCTTGGTGTATTTGCCATCTCCTCCATGGTCAAAGAGAATGGGGGTATAATGAATAGTGGTACCCCTGCTGCATGAGTTTTAGTTAGGGAGGCTTCAAAAAATTGTTCTCCCTGTTTATTAACACAAAGTGAAGCCGACGCATTACAAGAGACATGCATCGCCTGGGTATGCGTACAAGTTGCAGAACAATTTTGGAGAGCTTTACTTGTACTAGGGGGAATAATCTTTGGCTTGTTAACACATACCCATTTAGGCTGATGAACTCCTCCGAGATTATGATCAACCTTGGCACGGAGGTAAGTCACCTTAGTCATGCAGTCAGCAGTCTGGGTCCAACTAGTGTGAGCCTCAGTCCAAAATCCTCCTTTGCATTCACGGGGGGGTGCAAAAAGGTACCCCATGATGTTGGAAATTAGAGGTCCAAGGCCTCTGTGTTCAAACCTGTTCAGCAGAAGTGCCTTAAGCAGGATCCTCGCACAGATTGTTGGCTGTATCTGAAATGGAGGAAAATTTGTCCTCAGGGGGAGGGCCTCCGTCCCTGGGTTGGGGTAAGTAATTTACCTGTTTAACCAGGCATTCTGGTAACCATCTTGGGGATGCTTGCTCTTGGTCCAAAACACAAGCTGAGCCTCATCCCCTGATGAGGATAGGATGTGGGCGTTTTCATTTATTTGTAATGGGATTGCACCACATAACAGGTGTGCGAACAGAATTGGATGAAGGATGCCAGTGTCTGTCTGTGGCCAAATGGCCTTCACTGTCTAGGGTAAGAAAAATAAGGGCAAATAATGCATGGTTAAGGCGATCCCTGGGAGTGGTAAATACAAGGGCGGAAGCCTAAAGACGGGATAGCCAAGTCTTTAAGGTAAGCTGGGCAAGTTCCACATGCCTTGGCCCTGAGTGTTGTATGGAATTTCAGTAGTATGACAAAATTGCAAGGTAGCACAAAACTGTTTAAACTTGGCACTGGTATATGCAGGACATTTATCTGTTTTAATATGTATTGGTTTACACATTACGAAAAAGGCTGAAACAAGATGAGAAAGGACATCTTTGGTAGCCTCTCAAGAATGTGGTGATGCAAAAATAAAGCCGCTGAAGGTATCTATAGAAACGTATATATATTTGGTTTTTCAAAATTCAGGAAAATGAATAACATCCATTTGCTAAATCTAATTGGGCAGTAATGCTCGGGGGTTAACTCCCAAGTGTTGAATGGGGAGGGAGACAGTGCAAGCAGGGCATGCTTTTACTATTTCTCATGCATGTTGCCTGGTAATTTTCCAAAGTAATTGATGGCTCTGGGAATTTAGATGGTGAAGATTGTGTAACTCCATGGCCTTTTGAATGGAGCCAACAAAAATTGGAAAGATGGAACGTGTTGCTGCATCAGCTTGGGCATTACCTTGTGTTAGAGGGCTCAGAAGGTCAGAGTGTGTCATGATGTGTCCTAAGGAAAATGGATGTTTTCTGGCCTGAATTAGCTGCTGAAGCTGGTGAAACAGAAAGGGGGAATTGGAAGAAGCCTTAATGGTGGGTGAAATCTCCAGAAGGGGCACAGAATGAGCAATGTAGGCACTGTCTGTATAAATATTAACAAGATTATCAAAAAACTTTATAAAAACTTGTGTTATGGCGAACAATTCCACAAACTGAGCTGACTGATAGACAGTATCAAAGGTGGTAGGCTTGTTATTGACAACAAAGACTGCACGGCCATTACTGGAACCGTCTGTAAAAAAGGTAAGGGCTTGAGGAATGGGAGCCTTTTGAGTAATTTTGGGAAAAATAAATGGATGTAACTGGACAAAATTTAAAAGGGGTTCATTGGGGATGTGGTTATGAATTGTTCCCAAAAAGCCTGATAGGGCAATATCCCATTCATCCATGTCTGTAGTAAAAATTGTAGTAAGGGTTTGGTCCTTAGTATATGGAATTAAAATAGTATCAGGGTCTTTGCCAAAATGTTGTCGAGAAAGCAAACGACCTTTAAAAATAAGAGAAGCTACCTGAGCAAGATAAACAGTAATAACCTTGGAGGATGTGGTGGGTACAAGGACCAAAAGCAAGGGGCAGCCTTTATTTTTAAAATGTGGATCTCGCTGCCAAAATATTCCTGTGGGTGTATGAGGAGTGTGGAAAATAACCAGAACCAGAGGAAGGTTATAAGAAATTTGTGTAACAAACTTTTGGGCAATGGCTTCTGTGGCTTGGTTTAATGCATGTCATGCCTCGGGAGTAAGCTTTTGAGGGGAGGAGGGGTGGGAATCACCTATCAAAATATCATTAAGGGGCAAAAGTACACAAGTGGGTAATTTTAAATATGTTCCTAGCAATTGAATATCCCCCAGTAATATTTGAAAATCATTAAGTGTGTGAATATGGTCCACACATAGTTGTATTTTAGGAATTTGGATCTGATTATCTTGAAGTTTAAGGCCCAAATAGGTATAAGGGTCCTG